>NW_009935187.1:12012-27840 GCF_000696875.1 Nestor notabilis | reverse complement strand
TTGCCGGCTGGGTTTGAACCACGACACTATGCAAAACTCTTTTTGTGTGTGTGAAATAACTGAAGCTTCAGGCAGTGTCATGGTAAACTGGCAAGAACGTGCAATATAACAGTTCACAAGGCGGCCAGCAGACAGATGAATGGGATCCGCCTGCTAGCTGTCCAGGATTACATGAGAAAAGGGAAAATGAAAACTGATCTGGCCCCATAAAGCTGTGCTCTTCCCTGATGTCGCACCAGCTGATTGAACGAGGCAGAGAAAAACTTAATTCAGTGCTGAGAGCTGAGGCAGTCATAAGCCGTAAACATGTGGATGCAACAGCGGTTAGACCACAGCTCTCATCTCAACTTTATTTAAGCGGATTGCTAAACAAACAGTCTCCCCCTTTTAGCTACTTAAAATCAACAGCTTAATTGCTGTTCAGCCATATCTGCCAATTCCACTGAGAAGCAGTGCAAAGTTTTGTCCACAAGTACTGCTAACATCGCTTCACAGTAGCAAGTAGAAAAAACATTTTTAATATCTAGACTGTGTGTTGATTGAGAGCAATTAGTCATGAAGAAGACAGTGTTTAAACACAAGCCTTACAATGACATAATCACAGATAAGAAATATGCCATTATAGAAAGACAGCATCCTTAGCATAGCTTCTCCCTGCTAAGAACATCATGTCCTGTGCTGCTGCACTTTCAGTTTAAAAGGTGATGGGAATAGAGCTCACTGCAATTACTTCATGGATATAGCAAGCACAAATACAGGCTGAGAGAACAATAATAGCAGTACTTTCAACTTAATATTTAATCATATATCTATAATGTCATTGTTATTTCTATACCATATACCAATCTATTAATCATATAATATCTATTGTCAAATTCCTTAGGTTCTTGGGCTAAAGAGCAGCTCTTTCCACAGCTTCCCATTGTGACTGCTCAAGGTGTGGCCCACATTTAGATGTATTAATAGATCCAAACAGCCTGAAAACAAAAAACTAAAGTAAGGTGCGAGCAAATGGTCATAAGTAACAAGACTCCTGTGATCAGTTAATTGTTGTTAGTGTAGGGACTCACTTTCACCAGAAAAGATACCTCCCTTACGAGCTGGGAATTAATGCACTTTTGATTGTGAACCTGTCATTCAGAGGAGAAATGGACAAGTCATTTCAGCACTACTTAGCTGATCTTGGCTAAACTCTGTAGAAGTTTATTCACAGCCTGTTAATTAGTAAAGTCTGTGATTGCTATCTTCTGCTGTGACCTCATCTGGGGATTTAACTCAATCTGAGTCATGACTTTGGACATTAATTAGCACCAAGTTCAAACAGCATCATACCTTACAGATTGGTTTTGTATAAATTTGGCAAACACCCACTGGAGTCTAGGGCACAGCAGCTCACACTCCCCATCACCACCATCCTCATCATGGCATGCTCGAAGCAGAAGGTGCACCTCTACCTTTCAAAGATTTAATAGATTAAGAAATGCAGTTTCTAATTTAACTAAAAAACACCCTGTTTCAAGTTGCTGTCAGATTTAGCATTGGTACCCACAGACCCACAGCAGTGCCACATGGATTTGGGTAAATGCTAGTTCACATTCATGCACTCAGCTCAGGTGCAGATGCCTAGAAAGAGGGAAGAGCAGACCACTGGGGCAGCAGTCACTAAAAATACAGTACTGGTGCATGCCAGCATAGGAATGTGCACAGGGATGCACTGTGCTCCTCCACAAGTGTAGGCACTTCCAGGGAAGGCATGGGGCAGGTATCTTCCCTCCACGTCTGCACCTCATGCCTCCAATTTTTTATTTGCTGTCTTTGCATTGCATCCTTGCAGTTGCAACAAATGACAGCAACCAGACAGTTCTTTGCAAGCCCTCAAAGCCTGTCCTTTCTTGCCATAGCCGTGTGCTTTTCATCCTGCAATCAGACATGGTCGGCCCAGTCACAGGCAGGTAACAAAACCCACCTTGCACACTCAGTGGAGTATGAAGCTCAGCTCCCTTCCAAAGGAAGTCAGGCAGGGCTCAGAGCTGCTACAAAGCAACAGAGCAGGTCTTGTGGCACAGGGTCTGACTGCAGAAAAGGCACAGGGAGCCCAACACTGGAAAACAGATGCTGCACAGTCAGTAACTGATGCTATGCCTGTCCCTCTGCCAGTATTACCTATGATCATTTAAGCTGAGGATAAAAGTTTTTGAATTCTGTACTGAAGAAAAACTGTGGCTCACTACTCTTAACTGAAATTTAGTCTTTTTTCCTAATTTAACTGAATTTTACAAGGCTCTCAATAGGTTAGCCATGGTCAACTGACACATTTTCAATCACTCAGATGCAGTAAATGGTCATAAAAATCTCAAAGTTAAAACACACTTTGAAGAATAGTTTAAAATGCATAAATACACTGCAGGCTGCCTAATTAAGTTGTAAGCAATTTCTTTGCTTCTGAATCTTTATGTTTGTGCTCCTGTATATAAATGTAGCTTCTGATTACATCTCCTTAGTTTCACTGCTCAGTACTGCCTGCCACATAGTAAAAAACCTGCAAATGCATTATGGCCACAATTCCAGTTTACTCTTGCAAAGCATATTCATCTTATCACAACAGCAACTGACTTCTACGACGCATCTGCTTCTGTCCTTGTGTCATGAAATACAATTCTGAGATGCCATAGAGGCAGCAAAAAAAGCAAAACCTGTGCCATTCCATGAATTGTTTCTGGAGGTCTTGTGATAAATCACTTAGCATTGACTAGGTTGGCTTTGGGAGTTATCTTGAATCAATCAATCTTGAAGCACAAGAAAAAAAGTGGAAGACTTACAGGGGCCTGAGGAAGAAGCTTTTGGCTTTAGAAACAACTGTTTACTGGCCATAATTCTCTGTAATCAAAGCAATTAATTTCAAAGATTTATCTTTAGCCACAACTAAAATTATCTTTTAGTTTTGTGCAGCCTTGGCTGATAATGCTCACTCAGTAACTACGGAGATGGTGAACATCTTCATGGTGTCAGGAAGTTTGATGCAGATCACAGAAAGAAAAGGAGCAGCTTAATGCTGGAGTTTGCAAAAAGCCCTCAGAGTGCATGAGGAACAACTCATGTCCATGGCATTTGTACAAACACAATTATTTAGAAAAACAGAATGATTTATTTTTTAAGCCGTAGCACTTAAGTACAACATCTTGTTTGGCGTATACAAATACTTGTATTCAAACCAGTGTTTATCTGTACTTAAGGGGAAAAGGCATCAGCACAGGAAAAAGGTACAGTTCCCACTTGCAAAAACCAAACCAGTTTAAAATCACAGATTAATTTAGGTTATAAGGGACTCTTGGAGGTCCAACCTCCTGCTCCCAAAGCAGATCCAGCTAAATCAGGGGCTTGTGCAGGCAGTTTACCCTACATGGACAAAATCCCAGCATGTTCTCCTGAACCTCTAAGGCCAGCCAACGCAGCCTGCTACTGCAGCTTTGAATGCTGGGCTCACTGACAAGACGTGCAGCTAGAATCAATGGATGAGGCTGCTACAGCCCCACTGCCAAAGGTCCTTGGGCAACCCAGCCCAAAACATACATGAGCTCCTCGGAGAGGCTTTTTTGTATTTATTTTTACTTTAGCCAAGGTATGTTTCATAACTTTCACTTGGTTTTAGCAGAGCATTTAAGGCTTAGACCAGGGACTCTGAACTCCGCTCCTGCAATTATTTGAGCTACTTCAGGGAACAATAAGAGCAGTAAGAACACAGCATGATGCATCAACAGCTGAGCCTGGTTTATTTTTTAGTATCTGAAGTCATTAGAAAAGTCTTTTCTGCATGTTTACGGTCCAAGTTGACCCCAAAGAAGACATAAATTGGTTTTCCACTCTCTCAACATTTCCAAATGAAATATATCAAACTAATTGAAAGTCATTTGTTCATTTGCCAAAAATACCCATTTGCTCTTCTTCCTGATGAATTTACAGGTCAAGATCCCCTCACATTGTGCTCAACTACACAAGCCCTTGCTTTCATAAGGCTATTACTCTGCTTCACAGAAATAATTATCATTCTATACCGAACCTTTCCATGCACCTATCCTGACATGACATTTTTATTCTTTTGCTATGGGCAACCAGTTTTGTTCAGGGCACTTTCCTGTTCCCGTTGCTCCATTCGCTTCACTCACATGATATTTATATATTGCTCTCCAAAATGATAATAGCTTCCAATTTTGCAGTACCATTATCACCAGATTTCATTACTTCACTCCTCTTTTTTTTTTTTTTGTGCCAAGATCATTAATGAAAGTATTAAATAACAGTGCTTCCAAAACCAATGTCAGTGAGGCTTTGCCAGTGATAAGTCTTCATCTCAGTAGTTCGTTCCACACAAAGCATGTCATCTCTTTTTTATCCTGTTCCTTTCCATTTTACAAGTTTACAGTTTGTTGCATTTTTATTATGTCTGATTTTCAATGTATTATGATAGCCAGTATTTTATTCAAGCCAGAACAGATCAAATCAACTGCACATCTTTTACTTACAACAAGGTTGTCAAGATTGGTGCAGTCTATCTTAGAGAAAAACCATACTGCTCGCTTAATTTTTCCTTTAATTCCATGCCCTGCTACTTTTTTTCCTAGGGTCTGGCACACTATCAGGACAGTGTGCCTGCAGCTGCTTGGAAAGCTGGATAGGCAGATGGTTTTTTCCAGCCACAAAGCATTACTCCTTGTTTCAGATCTGTCTCAGCACTGTGGACTACCGGTCCTGCAGTTTCAAGTGCTGAAAGTCCTTCACAGTCCTAGGAGGCAGAGCAGCATGACTCCAGGGTTTTCTGATACTGTAATATTTGAGTTTAACTTTCAGCTTCAGTATGACCTTTATGTACTTTCTGGGTATGTGCAGGGTCACAAGCCTTATAATTCTCCAATTACTGTTATATACTCATGCAAAACAGACAGACAAAGCTCAAGCCTCTAGCCTAAGAACATAAACAAAGGAGACGAATTCATAAATATTTTCACGTCTTCTTATCAAAACAGAGAAGTATGGGGTTTAGTTGTCTCTTCTTTTCCTTCTCTTACCACCTTCACATATAGTGACTCTGAATAGTCAGTAGGAATCAAACAGCCTGGATGGCATCTGACCCTGACTGAAGTTGCCAGGGTCACTGATGTTTGGTGCACTTTGTTACTGATAGTAGCAGACACCGCTGGAGGCACCACCACAGACATCACCACCACACAACCATATCGCTTAGATATTCCTGCAGCACTACAAGGCTCCTCATCTTCTTTTTATCTCACTCTTTTTGTGCAACAAACTATGTTTTGTACACAGTTTCCTTAGCAGGAAATATGTGCGTATTTAAAAGCACGGTTGAATACTAGAAATAAGTCCAGACAGAAATCTCATATCTGACTGTTCCCAAACTCAGAATCATAGCAGGTTCAGACAACATTTTTCAAAGCTCTTTAAATTATCACAGAGAGCTAGGCAATTTTCTTAGAAATTGCTTTTCAAATGTAGGGAGAGATGATGATCATAGTCATTGCAAAAAGTACGCCATAAAAGAACACTGTTACTCAACACAGAGGTCAGCATTCACCATGCCAACCAACATTCAGAAAAAACTAAGCAAAATTGGTTAATAGAGCAGGCATTGCTATATCTCAAATCCTGATCTCAGGACATGCTTATTCAAGTCTGATTTCTTCAGCAATACATGTGCAAATGGACCTGAGGCAAAGGAATATTCTGGAAAGTAGGATGCTTTTCTGTGATGAGTTTTCTTTTATGGTGAAAACCAAAATATTTCAATTAAAAACTGAAGGAGTTGATTTTGAGATGGTTCTATCATGAGTCACCAGCAGTACAGTCTCATGTCTCCTGATGCTGCTCTCTCCAGACTAGACTCTCTCATGTCTCTACATCTCCCATGGCAGGCTGCAACCTCACTGAAATAAATCTGGAAGTCTTTGGGTTAGCACATCAGGGCCGCTGGCTCCACAGAAACACAGAGATTTGCCAAATCGAAATACCTTGAGTGCTGTGTAGTCAGTGCCTTTTTCCAAACTTTGTTGAAAAATCAGTATTTCCCTTGGAGAAAACTGTTTTGATGGAAAACTTCCAATCAGGCCTTCTCTGAACGTGAAATCTAATTCTAGATTCCAACTAAAAAAACTAACACCTCAGCTGAAGAAAATAGTTTTCACCACTGAATTGCCTGTGTAGCCCTCACATGTTCAGAGAAACTTCCCTGATGTCTTCCCACCGAGGTAATACAAAACTACTGAAGACAACAAGCCACAAGCATACAGAGTAATCCTGACCTTCTTAGAAGATATTGTTCAAACAAACACCAAGAAAAAACATGTCTCCCAGGCAGGAATAATGCTGATGAAAGAACATATCTTCCAGGCACTAGAAAGCGATGGTTTCCAGGAATTTCAGCTTTCATGGTTGGGATTTTCTTCTTCAGCACAAGTCCAAGCTGCCTGACGGTCCTTCCTCTTCCTCATGAGCAGAAATACTACTTGATTTTTTTATTATTATCTATCTATCTATCCATCTATCTATCTATCCATCTATCTATCTATCTAATCAGGCTTTTCTAGCAGTGCAAGACCAAGATCAGCTTGGTCTGCAGAAAGCCCACATGGCACCACATTCTCACCCTTCCATCACCTTCACTCCCAGAGGAAGATGGACAGGCCAAAGCACCAGCTTCAAAGCTTTTGCCAGCATCACGCTTCATGGTAATAAACTTTGGGCTCTAAAAATGCACAGAATGCAAAACAATTTCCTATTAAGTCAGCTAGGCCTGACATTAAACCACTAAGAAATAAAACAGAGGGGTGGTTTTTGCAGGAATTTCTTCAGAAAGCTGAAAAAAACCATGAGAGCATCCTGGCTGACAGGTCAGGGGGTTTATTAGACCATTGAAAAATGCAGCATATGACAGAACAATTAATTAAATAGTATGTTCAAGCTTGATTTAACTCTCCACATCTGTACTAGGTGTCCTTTTCTGGGAAACTAGCCTCAGCTAAGAGTTTAATAAATTGTATTAAAATTAATCTAGCTCTGCCATATGAAGAACCAACAAATACTGTAAAAGAATAATGAAATCTTTATAGTCTTAGTTTGTGCACAGCCTATAACTCAGCTGTAACAGAAGTACAATGTAGCTAAGATAGTAACCCAGCTGTATGTGACCACTTGCTTGTCCAGATCAATTTTCCCCCTGCAGACTGTATAACCAAGGCACACAATGGCAGGTAAGAGTTTATGTTACTAAAAAACCTTACTAATTACTGCTGAAGTCTTGCCACTTGATACATAAACATGTTGTTCTACACACCCTACTTGCACAGGGAGGACAGTCAGCTCTCTGAAACCTCCTGCTAGATGTTATGGGTGGGAAGTTCTGCACAAATAAGGGCACTCGAAGTCAAGGACATAAAGACATGTGGGTTTCTGATGCAGTAAAGACAAGTGAGCATTTGCCTCATTTTGAATAAGCAATCCGAGAAAGGCAGTGGGCACCTCATGCATTAAAGAAAATTACATGTTGTGGACCCCACTTTGCATGTTAAACCTTAGAAATAAAAGGCTGGCTGACAGTGCTGAGTATGCAGGCACACACTGCCTCTCATGCCATGGTGGTCACTTCATTTTTTCAGGGGTATAATACCAAAAGATGTGCTTACCATAGCCAAGACTCTTAAGCACCCTTGATAGCCAGTGAAAAAATGCAGCTCTGTAAAGTAACATTTCATTTTTACTCAGC
Source organism: Nestor notabilis (assembly GCF_000696875.1). NCBI lineage: Eukaryota > Metazoa > Chordata > Aves > Psittaciformes > Psittacidae > Nestor > Nestor notabilis. Next base: position 20,069 of record NW_009935187.1, on the reverse strand, counting down.
AAAAGGGATAGCGGGGAAGAAGGGGAAGAAAAAGAAAAACCTTCAAAAGATAATCAGCTTTTTCATTATATTTATAAACTCTGGTCACCAACCGTAGGCCTGTCAGTTGTCTTAGAAACAACAGGTCAAGAGTTGAACCTGCAGAACATCCCCAGAGATGGTTGATAAAAGTCGGTTAGTTCAAAGGAAGACTTTCAGTTGCTGTTTTCATCTCACCCTTTCTTTCTAGCATATATTAAACCCTAATGCCTAATGAATTATTTGGACAAAAACAAGGAGAAAAAGCCAGATAGTTATTCTATCTTTGAAGACCCCACAACCTCTGCAGTCCTCCAGGCAGGTCTCTGACATTCCCCTCCACCTACAGTTCCTTCAGCAGTGGCAGGCAGAACTAACATGAGCAACCTTTCTTCAGAGATTTTAGATGAAAAATAAACCTACCAGAAGTCTTCAAAAAAATATATGCAACACTGAAAAGAGGAGCACAAATCCATACATTTTCAACCCTTTCTTTCACAAGTGGTCTCAGGAGGACAAAACTAGGAGGACAGCAGCAACATGCCTGGAAAAAGAAATTTTGGCAGATTGGAAATCTGTATCTGGTCCATGCTGGGAGAAAGCTGCACCACAAGAGAGAACATTGCCAGAAGCTGTCCCAGGTCTCTCAAAGAAAAATGAGGCAATGCTGGAGACCCTCCATAGTGGCAGGTTTCACCACTGATATAATGAGGCTTCACCACTTGCTCTCATGCCCCCTGGATGAGGTCTCTTGAGGTGCTTTTAAGCAGAGCTACTCTCAGTCAGGCTGCAACACCATAAAGATACCAGAGTTAGGGTTGCTGCCAGTCCCACTATACCCTGTACTAAGCTTGCAAACCCTACATCTCTCATTCCATGTACACAGGCTTGCAAATATGTATTTCTCATTCCGTGTACACAGGGTTTTACCATCCCAGCTGAGGGAACTAGGGGGTTTAGTTTGGAGAAGACAATGCTCAGGGAGGACCTTACAGCTCTCTACAACTACCTGAAAAGAGGATGGAGCCAGGAAGTGTCTGGTCTCTTCTCCCAAGTAACAAGTGATAGGACAAGAGATAATGGCCCTAAGCTGCACCAGGGGAGATTTAGACTGGATATTAGGAACAATTTCTTCCCCAAAAGGGCGGTCAGACAGTGGAACAGGCTGCCCAGGGCAGTGGTGGAGTCACTGTCCCTGGAAGTGTTCACAAACCATGCAGATAAGGCCCTCAGTGGCTTGGTTTAGTGGTGGCCTTGGCAATGCTGCGGTAAAGGTTGGACTTGGTGATCCTGAAGGTCTTTTCCAACCTGGTTGATTCTATCATTCTATGACTGCCATTGTCTCCTCTGTGACGATGCCCACAGCTTTTCCTGTTGTCCAAAACCATTTCCCCCTGGGCAGAGGAGTCCAAAGAGGCTGCATGGAGCAGGGCAATGGCGACTGCAGCAGGAGACCCGATCTCACCACCTGCCAGGTCTATGGCCCAGGAAGAAGCAGAGCTAGATGTTCTGGGAAAAGCTTAATTCCCCTGCTATTCCCTAAAGATAGTACTATATTGGTGGGACAGTGCTGAGCTTTTGGTGGAACCTCAGCCCTTCTTCAACCAACACAGGCTGTCTAATTCCAAAGACAACACCAGAATAAGCAGAAAAGTTAAAATGCAAATTTTGGTGATACAGGACAAACCTTTCCATGCAGCCAGCAATTTATGCTCCATTCTCATTTTCAATCCTTTCTTCATGATGGATGACAACACGTAAATCTGTTATCAAAAGTACTTTGATAACAGAAATGTTGCAAAACCATTTGTTATGTTGTTTGCTATGTTTTTATGTTCATGAGGCTGTAATCTCATGGGATGCCTATCAGACTCTGGATCCATAAAACACACATAAAATAAATAAGAAAGCTTCCAAAAAATTTAGCACTAGTCTTCACATTTGAGTTCTGCTAAGAAGCAAATGGATGCAAAAGATTAACAACCATTTTAAGTTAAAGCCTTCCAGATTAATCCAGGGAGCTGCCTCACTTTGCCCAGCTTTCCCCTCCAGCTCTGGGTGGACGGGAAGAGGAGACGGACTCTCCTGGCTTTGCTCTTACAGTCCACATGTTGCCATGGCTCTTCGCAGCGACTCCATGTGTCTGCTCCTGCTGTGGGGATGAGCCACCTGCAGCTACTGAAGTGATGTAAATTACAGCCTATCGTAAAATCAATTAATGCATTAGCCTGAAAACTGCAGCAGTTCAACTGCTGCTCTCTGCTGCTGTCAAACCAATCCTCCAGCAACCCAGTGGGAACCACTGACGTTATCTTAAAGGAAGGTGCCCCCACCGGTGAATCAGAATCTTAAGAGTGTCAGAAAAAAAAAAAAGACTAAAAAAGTATTTGTGTTTTGAAGTGTTAAAAAATAAAAGAAAAGCATCATTATTTGGTTTCTTGTCTGAATACAAGGAATTTTGAAGATAGAAACACCACAGCACAGTTATCCATGTAAGCTGCTCCAAGACAAATGACCACATGACAATGAATTGGATGAATTAAATATGAACCAAAAGAATGACCTTTCAATTAGCCAAATGAGAATGTGTGAAGTCAAGTACTATGCACTGCCATGCTTTTCCATCTACTTCCAGCACACACACTGACTCAAAGCTTTCACTTAGAATGTGTTGTAAGGTGTTGGTGTCGTGGTTTAAACTGAGCCCAGGACAGTTGGTAATCCACTGAGGTTTCTGTGGAGTTCCACCTCTACCACTGCGTGGGTGCTGCAGATGCCACGGATAGGTCAGCAGGCTGAGTGCTGCATGGGAACTCGTTAATCCTGGGTCCTGGATGCTGTAAATGCTCAGGCTGGTATTTAGCAGTGATCAAATAGCATCTATCTATCTGCTATATTTTTTCAGCTGGCAAGCCAGCACAGTGAACTGACACCAGCTCAAGACTAGTCCCACTTTCCACTTTTTTTTTTAGCAGGAAGCCTGGCTTTGGTCTTTATGGTATGTTGTTCTGTTAGGTGATGGGATATACCCTAACAGCATAATTTGTCTGAAAAATCAAAATTCACTTCGAATAGCTTATGTTGCATTTGGAAAGCAAAACTAAATTCCTCTACCAACTTCTGCCAGTTTCAGCAGTACTGTGAAAAAATAAAATGCAGTGTAAATGAGTATAAATAAAAGGTTTGTTCATTTGCATAGAGTGGGAATTGTAGAATCATAGAACAGTTTGGGTTGGAAGGGACCTTAAGATCATGCAGTTCCAACCCCCTGCCATGGGCAGGGACACCTCACCCTAGCACATGTCGCCCAAGGCTCTGTCCAAACTGGCCTTGAACACTGCCAGGGATGGAGCACTTATGGATCATAGCAATTTTTTTTTTTATTGCTGTTTTTTTTTCTCTTCTCAGATACACTTCATTATTTCCAGTTCCTGCTCCCATTCCATCACTTTCTCCCAGAGCTGCTCCTCCATGCTCACTGACAAGACCAGGGAAGGATGGAGCGTGACATGTTCTTCCAACATGAAACAAAAAGTCTTGCACCTCTTAAAAGCTTTCAAAAGACATATGGAGAATGTCAGAAGCAGGCAGAGCTCTCTGTGAGTCTTTGCTTTCCTCTGCCTTGCGCCATTTGATCTCCTCACCAGCCTGGGGGAGCAGGATGTCCATGGCCATACCTATACTCTGTTTCCACCACGAAAGATCATTTTCAGGGAAGCAATGCTGGCATGCTTCTCTGTGCTGCTCAGGAAATCCAGCTCACAAACAGACCACGAATGGCCCAGGTGTGTAAAGATCCTGGGTAAAACTGATGTCAATAAAAACACCCTCTCAGCAAGCCCATCACTATTTTTCTTGCTGAAAGGTGTAAAAATACAAATAATTCTGGTTAAGTTTATATGTAGCAATGATTTTTTTCCAGCATGCTGCTGTCCAGCTGTTTGCCAGGCTGCAATACAGCTGCTCCTTATCACCCATGCACATCATGACACAAACTGAATGAGGATTTCTGAGGCTTTTAAGAGCTGCTACGTACACAGCAATCCAAACCTTCATGAGCAGCTGAAATAAATTACTCTACACAGCATGTTTTAAAAAGATGATATGTGAAATGGTTTAAAGCAGCTTTAAAAAGCTAATCAAAACCTTAACGTAGCAAGGAAGATCTCCAAATTCATACTTTACGCTTCCAAATGAACCATAAATCACACATAACATGAAGAGTCAGGCGAGCATAATGGAAATGTTTGCAAAAGCCCGTTACACCATTGAAAGTGTAAGGATCCAAGAAGACAGTGTTTATTCTTCATTCTTTATTTATTATTTATTTATTATTTATTCATTATTTATTCTTTACTGTTTATTCTTCATTCTTTTTTCTTTCTTGTTTTTCTTTTCTTCTGTCCGTCCCCCCACCCCCCCAATAAGAGGCTGAAGTTCCATCCTTAGCTCTGTGCCTTGAAATGTTGTAGCATGAAGTATGTGCTATGTGAGATTGCCCACTGTTTGAAGTCAAAACAAAATGAATTAATCTTAACTGTCCTTTTCCTGGCTTTTATTGTTCTAGATTAATCCTCTGAAGTTGTTTTAGCAAACTTTCTGTGTAAGTTTTCTTTTTTTTTTTTAATTTTGATTTTAAAAATGCTTTCTAAACCAACACTGCTGGTGGATAAGCTCCAGTGTGCTCTGTTTAGCCCTGAAATATAGGTTTCTTTTATGTGTAACTTTTCTATCCCGTTAAATTATGTCAGTTAACCTTTATTGTTTTTCCATGCTACCTGCTCTTCTAAATGCTACTAATTCTTCTAAATCTACTCTCAATTTCATCATTTGTTCTGTGTGTACCAATACATACAATACAGACTCCACTCCTTCCAACTATTGTCCACACATTCATACAATATTTTATGTGCAAAGGAAACACAGCCCATACACACACCTTAGAAAGCGTCTTGTAAATCAGTGGAGTATGTTATGGTACATGACATGTGTACACACATACATACATATGGTACATACAGACATTTGCCTTGGCATTTCAAAGGGATGGGAGGGAATGGCAGAGGAGAAGTGCAGAGGCTTTTACTGAAATTATGGGCAGTGGGGGCAATCGTGCACCCTTCACTCACACCCCTTCAGTCCTCCTGTGACAACAAGTGCCCCACAGCCACTGTGCTGTGGGGCTAGAGACATCTGAAACAGTCATTGTCGCTGCTGGAAATACACCTTTGCTCCTGGGCTGGGGAGTCTTAGCACAATTTAACTGCAGAGCTGCCAGGGATGGGAACAGACACAGTGGCAGATTTGCAGCTGTCGATATGGAAGGGCTACCAAGATTAATAAAGAGTAATAATGCAATATCACTATCATTTGGGAGACAGTCAGGGTCCTCAGGAATCTATTCCTGTATGATTATATTGCTGGGTAATTAAAAAAGCAACTATTTTTTCTAGTATAAGCAGCAGATTTGCTTATTTCTAATTTCTAAGAATTTTGAGTTGCCAGTTAGATGATAAGGCTTCACCTTCACGCATAATCAAAACCACCCCAGACACCCTGATCTCTTGTCATCTAGCACAGAAAGAAGGAGATGTGTGGATGGAGTGAACTTACACCTCTGGACTGGATCCCACAATGCCATCCTGCATGAGCAAGCAGGTCTGGGATGGGGGGAACTGGCTGGGTAAAGACTTAAAGAACTTATTTTCTAACCAGAGCTTACTTCATGGGTGATGTAGCAGCACATTCGCAAAATAATCTACCATCTTTCCTATAAAAAACATTTTAAAAAATTAACTTATTTTATCTTGTATTTAGAGTGCAAGTGTGGGCTATGGTCCAATACCTACTGGGACAGTGCTAGTTCAATAACACCTCAGCAGAGATGCTAATACAATAGCCCACAGCTATCCCCAGCAGCAAGCCATAAAAACTCTCCCATACCTCAAAGCAAGCCGTAATAATGTGACACGTTATTGGACCAGCTGCTGGGAAAATGGCCTTTGTCTGCCAGCTCTGACACACATATTTGGGCAACTTCTCTTGTGAAGCCCTTTGCCTCCAGCACCCAAGCCCATCCCTGGCAGCAATGCAGATGGAAGCACTGTTGTCTTTTCTTCTGGCAGTCCAGTGGATTGAAACAACAGCAGCAAATGGTGTGGATTTCTCCCATGTGTGGGATGTAACCTCTGAAGTCTAATCATGACTGTATAGTTGGCAACAACATTAACTGTTTCACAGCTCAACTTTGTTCCAGAGCCGTTGTGCAATTGTGTGGGGCCGGACACATCTGACTAAATTGTGATGGTCCTTTCATTTGAAAAGGTACAAATACGTGTCCATGGATTTTAGTACAGGTTACAGGGAAAACAAAGAGGAAAGCTTATAAATAGAGGTGTTTGCTACTCATCCCTGCACAGAGATTGGAGAATTCAGGATTCATGACATGTGGATATCGTGGGACGTGGTGGGTTTGCGTGCAAGTGGGCTAGTGGGGCAGAGGAGGCTCCCCTTCTGCTCAGAGCAAACCAGCAGCGGAGCTGTGCTCCAAATCATACAAGGAGACCTGATATTCCCTACAGTAGGTGTGTATTTAGAGGTGTGTCATTTGTCAGCCCGTTGCACTGTTCCATTCCACCTTTGCTACTTGATGTGTTATTTGAATTTATTTAAAACATCAAGAAATGAACACCTTAACTTTCAACCTACTAGCTGGAACATCATTAACTGGTCTATAATTTGCTATCGGAGTAACTTGTAATCTAGAGGCCAAAATGAGAAGAATGTTTTGGTCTAACGCTCTGATGTTTTCACATTCAAAGGCTCGGATAACAAATAGTCCTGCAGGAATTTCACTATAATTTAGCTACTGGAAGCCCTGTTCAGGACGTGTGGAAGCTATTACAAATTACAAGGAACAGCTATTTTGATTTCACTCAGCCATGGTTATGCACCAGATCCCAAAAGGAGGCCTTTCAAGTTAAAAAGTTCCTAATTGTACTTATATTATTTCCTGTATTTACAGATGATGGCCATCTTTTTAATTAAACCTATATTTATATTTATTGTTATCATGAGATCACAGTGTGCTGAATGCTCTCTATTGCTAATGGAAGGAACATTTCATAACTCCAGAAAAGTTGTTAAAAATACAAATAAATAGGTGGCAGTTTTGAGAGTTTAAGCATCAGATGATTGAATTTTCTAGAGAAAGACCACAGTCCTTATTAAAAATATTGCCAAGTTTTGCTGAATCACTCTCATGCTTCATCACTTCAGCCCTCTCCTGAAAGAATCTCACTGTGATTAATCTTACAGAACCTAAGCCAAAAGAAAGACATTTCCTGCAGCTGCAAAACCCGTGCCACACCAATAGAAACCATCTGTAGCTATTGTAAGCAATCATATGGAGGTGAGCTACCAAGAATCTGACTTTATTGTCACTGTAACTGCATTCAGGCTGGTATTCCCTGGAAGAGGTGTTTCCAGGGGTTTGCCTAGAAAGCTGGATGTTGATAGAGCCACAGAAATGTTCAGAGGGATGAGCACCTCTCCTATAAGGAACACCTGAGAAAGCTGGAGTTGTTCAGCCTGGAGAAGACTCCCTGGACACCTTATTGTGGCCTTTCAGTTCTTAAAAGGGACCTGTAAGAAAGCCAAAGACTTTTTAGCAGGGCATTTTGCAACAGGACAAGGGATGATGGTTTTAAACTCAAAGAGGGGAGATTCAGACTGGACGTGAGGAAGAAATCTTTTACAGTGAGGGTGGCGAAACACTGGCACAGGTTGCCCAGAGAGGTGGTGTATTCACCATCCCTGGAGACATTCAGGGCCAGGTTGTATGTGGTTCTGGTCAGCCTGATGTAGTTGAAGATGTCCCTCATCATTGCAGGGGGTTGGACTAGATGGGCTTTGAAGGTCCCTTCCGACATTTTCAAATCAATTGTATGATTCTATGACCCAGAGGGGCTGCTGCAGGTTGGTGCACTGGCAGGCTCCTGAGCTTTATGGAGCTCATAAGTAGTTCAGCTGCGGTCATG
>NW_009935187.1:0-12002 GCF_000696875.1 Nestor notabilis | reverse complement strand
AACTGTTGGGTAAACAGCCATGGGAAGAAGTTTTTTTCAACATCTGCAGCTTTCCTGGGAAAGCCAGGTACACAGTGAGCACAGTCCATCCCAGCACAGAGTAGGAACCAATTTCGCCTCCCTGTGAGCTGGTCCCAGAATGTCTTATGTGTCTTGCGGTCTCCATCCTATGCAAAGACCTATGCAAGGACAGCATTCCAAAGCTACAGTCACTCTTTGGCTACAGCCAGCCATCTGCCAGAATGCCTCATACAACCTCTGAAACTAGTTGCAGCAGATATTTTACAGGGGATCTTGCACAAGTGACCAGCTGAAAAGATAACCAGTGCTCCACAGCTCTGTGCCAAATGCATACTTCATGTGAAGTGTTGTAGCTATTGTTCTTAACTGCTTCTTTCTGTGGATGACATTTATCCTCTACCTCAAGTCAAGACAACTAAAGGCTGGCAAAAGGGCTGGATGCATTTTTCTGTTCCAGTTATAAATTCAGCAGAAATGCACAGCTTGGCAGGGCTTGGGGCAGCGGTCATTGCATCCTACCACCACAAAAAACAGTTCTCAGACACTGACAAGAAGACATAGCGCTCAGTTAGCAACGAGTGACTTTTTTCCACCAAAGCATTTCAGAGCAGTCCAGGTAAGGACAAAGCCTGGTAGATGTACCTCCCAGCAGGCATCCCCCTATGGCAGCCTTTCTAGGAGCTATCCAGAAAGGAAACTTTATCCACGAAGGAAGCTTTATTATAGGGAGATTGTGTAGTGCTAGGAGTAATATAATGATACTTACAGAGAAAAAAATTGCACCAAAACCCCCCGAACTTTAAAAAAAGAGCAGTTTCTTGCATTTGAACTCCTGCCTCCTCTAAAGAATGAGCTGGAAGGAGATTTGTCACATGTCAGCTCGCAAGGGCAAGATGGACGAGAAACCCATAAACACACTGGCAAGTCTGTCTGTTCCACACAGAAAAGCTTCAAATGGAGAAATCAGGCCATGTGTGCTTGGAGGAGGCACCGAGAGTGTTGTGAAGATCCCCTTCAGAATCAGGGCTCCCTGCAAGGATTCCATCAGCAATGCCTGGCAGCATTCATGTCCCCTGCATGCCAGGTGTCCTTGAAAAGTGAGGACATTAATTTTGTCAGTGAAGTCTTTTGTCCAGAGAAAGAGCTACAGGGCCCTTCTTTTTTAACACCAAGGAGCTAATTAGATCTGCTCCTAACTTAATGAAATACTGAGCAAAGTCATTAAGGGTTTTGATGATAGTAAGTGACTTAGAAAGATGCTAACGAGGTGCCACAGGGATCTACTACGCAACCAAAGCTGCAAGATTTATTCCATGGGTGTCCTGGAAATAGAGATGGCTCTTAAATGGGAGCCAGCACGCTTGACATTTCTATTAAAGGCCCTTACAAGGAAGTGGTCGAAGGTAGTTTTGGGATAGTCAGATGGAGAGTTTGCCTCAGGATACTGAAGAAGGGCTAGCAGATAGGATGAGTCCGTGGCAGCTGCTTATGAATTTTTCTACTCAGATAATTTTGGCAACTCCTCAAAACCTGCTTTTTTAGTTCCTACAGTGCCGCACCAATAGCACCCAGAAATGTAAGCTGCAGAATGGCCTAAAAGGGATGTTTTACATCTTATAAGCTCGTGTGTTTTACTTTATTGCAATTATTTGCAAAATAAAACCTCAGGCCACCTGTGAATGTATGGGTTCCTTCCTGTGAAACAGCCCTCCCCTGCTCCAGTGCATATACCACCACTCAGGAACATGCGCAAAACACAACACTTGGGAGTAGCATTATCGGCTGAAAGTCCCTTTCTGAACATTGTTCATTTCTTTATGCTCATCTCACATTATCTGGAGAACTACTTACTAATTAATCCCAGTATGGGCTTCACAGTTGGTGGCTTTCCACCACTGAAAGTGCTCCCAGGAAATACAAGTCACACGTGAAAAGGTTTTCAGGATTAAGGTTAAATTAATTATTGTATGGCACAAGAATACAATTAGGCTTATTCTCCAGTTTAGCTTTGTAGTAAGGCAGATATATTACAGTCATCGTATTTTTACCTGCAAAGGTAGGTAAATCAGAATTGTGTGCCAAGAAATTATTTCCTTGCAAGTCACTGCCAGGAGCAGGAGCAAAGCCCCACTCCTTTTGTTACTATATACTTGTACAACTCTGACATCTACCAGCTCCTAATCATCAGCCAGTTTTCCTTTACAGTAAGTATCACTGAAAACCTCATCCCAAATTTAGTATTTTGATTTTTTTGGCTTTTGTCATGAAACCAAATTGCCTTTGCTTCTGTTGCTGTCTGAGCCAGAAAACATTTTTTCAGTAGGTCAGGGGCGGAAGGAGAAAGGATGGGAGCTGTGTTTATTTCCTTTGCCATGCACGATGGTCCCTAGGGCGAAACCTGTGCCCCAGTTCAGTCAGCGGCAGCTTTCCCAACAGTTTAAGTGGGATCAGAATTTCAGCTCAAAAGCAAATGATAGTGGTTGGTACATGGCACTTTTTTCCTCCCTTGTTCTTGAGTGAGGGCATGTATTTAATTGTTCTTGTTTATACAGTCCATTGTAATCAACTGCCTAATGCAGTGGATCACATGGAGTACCTGCTTTTTCCATCAAAATTCATGTCTTCCTTTTGAATGCATGACAGAAATTTGAAGACTAGAAACTAATGTGGAAGGCAAATATTCCAGGTTGTACTTAAGTGTTCTGGATGAATGAATAAGTTTTACAGAGCAAATGTGAACCAAAACCAACTGAACGTAAATAAGCTGGTTTCAGCAGTCACAGCCTATGTCTAAATTTAAACTTCCCTTTAATAAAGTAGAAAAAACTTCAAGCTCTCAATTAAAAGATGACAAGAAAAAAAAAAAGAAAAAAGGCTAGTTTAAAATACAATTAAAAAAAAACAAAACACCCCCCTGCCCCCAAAAAAACCAAAACCCAAACAAACAAAAAACTAAATTCATTTTAAATAGTGCAATGTAAAATAGGAAGGGGTGACTACCTAACAATTACCTGATAGTAACAGCAAAGTTGGGATGCACAATTCTAACTGTCAAAATTACAGTTAACTGAATGGTGACTGCAACTATTTCTAGCAAATAGAGTAAACAAATCTTTTTACTACAGCAGTTAGGGCTATTTTATAGAGAAATCCAGTGCTGAATGTCGCTATATGAAGAGCTGTAATATCTGGGACAATTTTAGTTTTAAGGATGGTGCAGAGAAAGAAAAGAATAAAACAAATGCCTTGCTGTGTACTAAGTTACATACAAATTACAGGTTGCAAGTCACAAAGAAATTTTAGTCAGGAAAAACATGTCTCTAATTGGTTTAATGATTTTCCAGCATAACAGAGGCATATAAGACATGTATTATATTGCAAAGAGTACGTATTTCTATTTATAGAGTAAAATTACAATAAGAACTAAAACTACAATAAGGACTCAACTATAAGTTTTAGCAAGGTGCAAGTTCAGAAGCTGAACTCTACCATAAGAAAGCACATCAAGGGTGGTATGTTTCCAACTACGCAAAAGTAGTGCTGAGGAAAAGAATCCTTTGTAATTGTCTATATTTTATTCAAGCAATGAAACAAAAGATACTTGATATGCAGTATGATAAAAAGTGATATGGAAAGAAACTTTAAGAAATCTGGAAGCTTTTACTGATTCTATAACCTCAAAATCAAGAGAAAAATATGTAAATTAGGTGTAGTTCTCATAAAGAAAATAATAAGTAGAACTTAAAGTTCGCTATCACAGCCCTATTTTCCCCATTTTGGGAAAATTATGCAATTATAGCTTCTTTTCATCTCTAAAAAAAAGACAAAAAGCAAGGAGAGAAAGCAAAAGTCATGTTTATTTTCTTCTAATAACATTTGCCTTATACATGGCTCTTTCCAGAAAGTATAATCACAAGAAGCTCATTCATGAGAGAAACCAAGAATATTACAGATTATTCCTCAATTTTAAAGTGAATGGAAATCAAAGTTTAGGTCTGTCCTTTTTGCAGCTTTTCATGAAAAAACAAGACTGCTTCTGATTTAATTTTATGACTGTTTTTAAGTCTAGAAATACTAGACAGGATCCAGAGACACTGGGCTGATGACTGGAGCTCTTTGCAAGACAGGGGATGTAAAGAGGCTGTAAGATTAGCTCTTCTCCATTCACTGGGACAATAGGCAGTGGATAAGCCCATGCCTCTGCAACACATGTAGCCATGTTGCTGAGTTTGAGGACAAGCTGACCCTATGAACTTGGCCTGGGCCAAGCAGAAATACAGCCAAGAAAACACAAATACAGTATTTGCAGCACTCTCTCTGCTCAGCCTGGAGCAGTGCTATTCCAGTGCTACCCCTTCCATCTAATATTAAGCAATAATTTAGTTAAAAGCCTCTAGATAATTTCAGAGCACAAGCCAGTTTGTGTTAAGTAATCTGTATTGGTCATTTCTCCCCATGGAAGTGCCAGGGTGCTGGCACCACCACAAGGACACATGGCCAGCAGACACCATACCATGCTGGTGCTGGCTCTGCACGGGCTGCTGGACACCCAAGACCACTGTCTGACAGAAAGAAAACAGACTTTTCCTGCACGGTTTCCAAAGTTGATTTCCCTCAAATCATCACAGTGATTTTATGTTTAGTTTTAGCACATCTCACCAAGGAGATAAAGCAGTTTTGGTCCAGGTGAGGCTTCCTAGGACTGGATGTAGCATTATATGCAGGATGAAATCAGCTGAATTGGTGCAAACCTCTAGGACCAGCATATGCCCGTTTAAATTATATTTATTTCAACAGCAATTAATATACTAAATGAGATGAATTTTCATTGCAAATGCACAAGGTTTCTAAACCACGGAGTGTGGCATATGAGCTCTTCTTCCTATTGCAGCTGTGCAGAGGGAGAGTCACCTCCCAGACGGCCATCTGCTCCCAGGTATGCTCCAGACTTCCTTGAACAGTACCATGCACAGAAAGCAAGGAGGAATGCAGGAGACTGACCTCTTTCTCCCTGAGAAACAGGGAAAAATTACTCTGGTCCAGGAAGGCATGTTTTAAAAACTGAATTCTTGGCAAACTCATGCTTTCCAGAGAGGAACAAAGGGACAAAAGACAGTGCTTTGCAACCTTTGGTTAATAAGCCAGGTAGAATTAGGTGTGGCAAACCTGCCTAGTAACAGCTTTGGTTTCAGATCCTGGCCTGCTGATGCTGGTATTACAGCTATGCACAGCCTCTCATGCCACAGGCAGGTCCATCTGCTCCTTCAAGAGCAGGAGCTAATGCAGGGGGTCCCACATGGGCTCTGCATAGGAACAAGACATTTAGACTACAGTGTGAAGAGCGGGGGGCTCCTGTGATGGCATCCAAACATCTGCTGTGGCTTTGGACCATTTCTTTGACCATGAAGAAAAAAACCATGAGTGTACCATTTTACCCACCAAAATCACCTTAACTGACAGGTGAACAGATTTCATGCCTTGATAACGGATCAAGAAAATTATTCTGATTTGCAAAAAACCAGCATGTTAACATTACAAACACAGGTCTACTTAAACTAAATTCTCATGGCAGAGAGCAAGTACTTGATAGCGCTTCTGCTTTCGACATACATGACTTTAGTTTACCTTTCATCCTGCAAACACTTGTGTGCATACTGAACTACCAGCAGAAATTGTCTTTTGGAATATCATGGACTAAAATACATAAACTTATATAAAACAGAGCAGCAACAACAACAACAAAAAACCTTACAAAACTTTCTGTGAACTACTCTGTCGTTCTATTCACATCTTTCAAACATTATTATTAATGTAAAGTCAAATCATACTTTCTTCCTGTCTCAGTCCAGTGTTACCCCTTCTAATAAGCAATAATTTAGTTAAAAAATACTAGATGATTTCAGAGAAGCATACAGACTCATCCTTGTGCATCTGAAGCTACTCTGATAAAAGTACAGCATTTGCTTCAGAAATGCCAGATTGTCATGAAACTATCATGTTTGTGTATAATTGATTACAGAAGTGGATAATGTCCTTTGGCCAGATGAATTACTGATTGGTTCTCCTGCTTCTTTGTCCCAAACTCGGTTACCTTAGCAACTTCATGTTACCCAGGAGAATTTAAAAAGCACTGCAGCCATCCAACTTGTGCTAAAACCAACGCAGTGGTGTACTATGCTGTATGCAGTGGGTGCTCCCCAGCACAGACCACACCTGCAAGGCATGTCACCAGTACACAGCCAGTCTATGTTAACTTAGTCTTTGCCTTACAATATTATTTTTATTTTAAGCAGGATGAAGAAAGGATTGCATTTCACGGCAGGGAAGTCAATAATACCTGCAGCATACACTGTGGAGGAATACTTGTTTCACAATTCTGCTGAATTTCAGGTGAAAAAGGAACAGTGATGATTAGATTTAAAATATCACAAAACATTTTTCCTTTCTTGTGTGTTTTCAACAGCCTTTCCTAAACAGAAATCTTGCCTATGTTTTGATATATATGCCACAGAAATAAATACCATATATATAAATATATACACAAACACCCATAGGCACAAGCTTTAGGACTGATGGAAAACAGCCTTCTTCTTTCTAAATCCTTCCTGATCTTTCCTGTGTCTCATATGGACAAGGGCCTAATATGGACCTAAATAAGCTGTTTGGGCAACCTGAAAATTATATTACTCAGTCTCACACAGCCAGTGAATAGAAGCAAAAATAATCTACAAACCAAAATTATGCAAGTTCAACCCTGGCAGTATGCAGGTGTAGAAGGCAACTCTGCCAAGGACTAGAACTGCAGAGGAATTGTGCATCTGACCCTATATGATATCTGTCATAGGGTTCACAAGAAGGGATGGAAGGTCTTACTTTTTGCCACAGTGATGAATGATCCCATGTAGGACAGGGATCGGGATTACAGTGATAGCTATAAAAAGAGAGACGACATAATTCTGTATCACTTGTATGATGAGCAGTATTTCACTAATGCTATTTTACGAACACAGTGAAGAACCATGTAAGCAGTTAAATACATTAAAAAGACAATATTGCACTGAATTTTAAAGCAACATTTTGATATTCTTGGAACTAATTTACTATTGAAGACTACCAAAAACTAAGTACAACCATTTCTTAGGTATACTTAAAGATTTTGTTTCAGCTCTCTGTGGAAGTGTATTTTTAAGCTGTATAATGAGGAAATGGACATTTTTCTTGGCAGACCACAAAATATGCCCACATCATTCACCACCGCTCTTTTTCCAGCAGCATGAATTATCACTGCAGTCTCCCTTGTTCCATGAACTACAAAGAGCTTGGAGTGCATTAAAGGAGGAACAAACAGTGCATATGGCTGTTTTGCAGCAGTAAGTGGCCATTTCTCTGCAAATGCTGGCTACTTCATATTTTTTTAAGTACATTTGTTAGAGAAAGTGCTAGCCATTAAGCCCTTGAGGGGTCCTGGTTATTCAAGCTGTCCACATTTCAGTGGGTTCAATGCAGCACCACAATAAGAGTGAGCAGGCCTGGAGCCATCTGAACTTTGATTGTATTACCAAGCATAAGAAATAGAAAAAAACCAAATTCCACAGGCTGGGCCACGGCAGCCACCTGTGAGATCTGCTTCTACTCAACGGGAATGTGGGGACATCCTGCCATTGACATTAGCAAGAGGAAGATCACACCAAAAATCTGTAGTTGTGAAAGCCCTTTGCAGGTAGTTGTGAAAGCCCTTTGCAGGTAGTTGTGAAAGTCCTTTGCAGGTAGTTGCCTTCATCAGGCACCTACCAGCCCACCCTGCACTACCAATACTCCACACTCTTCTGATAGCAGCACTTCAGGGGTGCTGAGCTGCCATGTGTTCACCAGCGCAGGGCTCCAGAGAAACCCTTGCCAGAAATGAAGAGTTTCCAAAGCATCACTATCTCCTTCCTCCCTACCTGAACACAGAGCAGAGCAATGCTGATTTTCAGCTGTGGCGTCATAGGAATGATGCCATTCCTACCACCTGCCAGCTAAACCTTGCATGACAGTAACGTACAAGCCAACACACCATATGCTTTGAAAAATCGTTGCTAAATCTTGCTTTTTAATTTCGTGTGTGTGTGCTGTATTTATATAATGCCATACAGTGTTGAAAAACTGAAAAGCAATTTTGCTCATTTCAGTATGGAATGAAATATGGGAGAAGAAGAGGAAGGAATGAAAATAGTCTGCTTTTATCTGTCATTTCCCTTTGGCTGTGGTATTTGCTACGAGCTTAATTGCGCACCTCTGAATCACATCTGTTTTTTTATATATGCACCCCCTGCCTCCTTTCACACACACACTGCTCTGTCACACCTCAATAGCCAAGAGAGGAATGATGCTGTTGCCCAGCTACCAAGCTGCTTCTTTTACAGCTCCTTTCTTCAAGAAGCTCATCTAGGGCAAAGTAGATTATGGAAGAGAAAACAGTATACAAAACTAGCAGAATAGTCAGATCCTTTCCTTCATACGCTCTCCTTTTTCACTTCAAACAACTAAAATCTCCCAAACCTTACATAGAGATACTAGTCTCTGCTTTTAGAAAGCAACTATCAGGAAGGAGCAATAGTTTAAGATTTAAAGATGAAATTAGGTTTCTCAATTTGACACTTGCAGAATGCTGTTTGAAAAATCTCTATGAGAAGATCTAGAAACTGCACAAATATTAAAGCTCATTTGGAATTTGCATTTTAAACAATTGAAGAAAAAAAAAAAACAACCCACAAAACAAAAAGTCTTCTTCCATACCTATCTGTGCTCGTGAAGAAATTATTTCACTTATCACTTGCCACTAAAGCAGTTTGTGTCAACGTTCCTTAACTTACTTTTGCAAGATAAGCTTACACAATTTACTGTGAAACAGACCTCTGTCAATTAGCCTAAAGGTGTCCACTTACAAAGCTGCACTAGTTTAAGTAGCTCAGCATGCAATCACACCTTTAATTATAAAGCTGCAACTTCATACATTGGCAAGACCACAGGTTCCTCTCTATATAGGCAAGCCCTTAAGACCCAAAAATCCACAGCACAGCAGATGCATGGCTGTTGCCTTCAGTGGGGTGCATGCTGGGTTTTCTTCTGGAGGCTGTTTGTAGGAAGAGGGCTTATGAACATGCTTTGTAAAACCAGAGAGCTGCAGTACTACCATCTACCTGGTAAGCTATTATGTTTTTTTGTGAGTCTCATATTGCATCCTTGTTCACCGTGATCCTAATCATAACAGGAGCTGGATCAGATCCTAAATTGACTGAACGACCAGAAATGTTTCATTTCCCACATAACATTATTTACACTCTGCATGTTCTCACATAGGAAAACTAGCAGCAGAAAGAAAATCTGCAAGCCAGTGAACTGAGCATAAATTAGGCTTTGCTTTTGCCATTGCTGAAGGTGTTTATTTTTCCACTGTAAACCTTTGGCTGGTTTTACTAAAGCTCCTGGCTATGTGTCTCATAGATGAGGTTCTCTCTGCTTTTCCTAGGATTGTTGGTGGGGGAGAGGCTTTGCCACCTTCTTCCTGTGGTGATCTGTTTGGGAACTTACTGAAGGTGAAACGAGTGGAAAAGTCCCAAAGTCAAAAGCTGAAACACACTGCTCTATTCTCAGTTTTTCATTCATCTGATATCTCAAAATACAGAAAAAACTACAATATACCTCGCACACTCCCAAAACAAGCAAATGAAAGCAAAACCCAAAAAACTCTAAAGGGCTGAACAATGGTAGAATGTGTTAAGGAACAGAGAATGTGCAAGAGAAATGCACAAGCTTACTAAAAGCATCAACTGTCTTCAAAGCGCTCACACAAACATTTTTTCCTTCTACTTTCTTGTCTTTATTTTTGTACAGATTCTGCATTGCCACTTGCTGCATATATTATAACCTGGTGAAAACTCCAAGATCTACACATTGGGGTATTTTGAAGAAGTCACTAATGTCTGCTCTCCATACCCTACTGGTTCCCAAGATGTTAGTTATATAAGAAAGTAGTCATGTTAAGAAAGATTCACATTCCAGAGAACCAGTCTTGCAAAGAAACAGGCAATCTTGATTGCAACAGAACACTGCATAGGCACACCTACAGGTGTAAGATTTATGGGTCTTGCTTAAGCCATTCCTAAATAAAAAATGACACAGTATGGATAGAATTATGCATATAATGGTGAAGAGACTGTTACCACAAGCTTCCTTTTTTTTTTTTTTCTTAATTATTTGCTTAGGTTGGCCAAAAAAGAGAAGGTAAACAGGTATATATATTAAGAAGTTACCTGAAGAAAGGGAGTTGTATGAAGGTGTGTATATATGTACCTATGTGTATATACATATATGCGCATAAATGAGGGTGTGTGTATATATATCAGAAAGATAATTTGGTCTAAGGCAGTATAAAAGAAAGAGCAACTATTATTGCTTAAACCACAACAGAGAAAAAAAACAAAATTGGTGGAGACAAAAACCTGAACAGTAAATTATATTCTGAGCATGTCAGCCAGGAGACTAGAGAAGGGCAGATATGGATGTGGTCTTGGAGGTAAAGACAAGAGTTTAATTCATGACATGAAAAATGCGCTTTGGAAGACAATAGTGAACACATTTTAAATAGTATGGTTTTAAATGCCAACTCTGTGAAGACTGGACATGGATTTTTTGGTGCCAGCTGACAAAGATGGATTGTAGAGAAGATGGGATAGAGGGAAAATGAAAGTAAAATTATTTTAAACTGCCTATATTTTCCATGCATGTAAGTAGCTTAAATGGCAACCCTCAGTCACCAGGACCGTAATTTTGGTAAAGGGCTAAAGCAATCACTCTTTCATGCCAGCTCCTCCTACAGAGAATGTGGGAGCCTTTGGATGCTGCTGGCTTGACTCTTTTTAGGGAACTGTGGGGTGGGAAAGGAGGAAATCTCTGGGGGATTTTGTTAAATAGATGAAATGAATGATCAGGTACCTTTGCCGAGGGACACACCGTCCCAGGAAAGTTCACAAACCATGTAGCCAAGGCCCTTAGTGACATGGTTTAGTCGTGACCTTGGCAGTGCTGGCGAAACAGCTGGACTTGATCTTAAAGATCTTTTCCAACCTAGCTGATTCTGTGCTATCACTCTAAGTTATGTCCAACCTAAGCTAGAAGAGTACCTGTGTGCAGTGCTTATGAAACTGCTCCTTTTCCTATGAGACAATAAAATGGGTCAGTTTCCTACAGAAACACTTGATCCATACTAGAAAGCTGCTTCAAAATGCCCAGTGCACTATTTACAAAACAAAACAATAATTAGCAATAGCAGTGCAGTGTGTGAAGCTGGCAACCCCCAAGGTACCATCATCCCTCCCTGAAACACGTGGGGCAGTTCCCCGGCATTTCATAGAATCGACCAGGTTGGAAAAGACCTTTAAGATCATCAATTCCAACCATTCCCCAGCACTGTTAAGGCCACCACTAAACCATGTCACTAAGGGCCTCATCTACAGAGTTTTTGAACACTTCCAGGGACAGTGATTCCACCAGCACCCTGGGCAGCCTGTTCCAATGCCTGACCGCCCTTTTGGAGAAGAAATCTTTCCTTTCCAACCTAAATCTCCGCTGGCAAGCTTGAGGCCGTTTCCTCCTGAACTATCACTTGTTACTTGGGAAAAGAGACCAACCCCCACCTCACTATAGCCTCCCTCCAGGTAGTTGCAGAGATCGATAAGGTTTCTCTGCTCCAGACTAAACCCCCCCAGTTCCCTCAGCTGTTCCTCATCACACTTGTGCTCCAGGCCCTTCACCAGCTCCACTGCCCTTTTCTGGACCCACTCCAGCACCTTAATGTATTCCTTGTAGTGAGCGGCCCAGAACCGGCTCACTTTCCCAAGGCCGGGTTAGCTTGGCCCGGGCTCTCTGTCCTCCATCTCAAGACCCGGCGTGAAGGCCGCTGGTGCCTCCTCAGGAGCCGGGCACCAGCCCTCACACCT
>NW_009935186.1:0-5651 GCF_000696875.1 Nestor notabilis | reverse complement strand
AGGAGGCTGGAGGCCCGGCCTGTGGGTTTGTGTGTGCCACACGGCCGTATAACATCTTCTGTTACAGTGGGATGGACTTCGCTCAGCGTTGGGTTTAATCGTGACAGCCAAATACATTCTAGTTCCACGTTTTTGCTTATTAGCTTTTGTGAAGAGATCAGCTTGCTGGAGTTTGACCATGACTTGTAATGACTTAGAACCACAGAACGGTTTCAGTTGGAAGGACCTTAAGACCATTTAGTTCCAACCCCTCTGCCATTGGGCAGGGACTCCTTCCACTAGACCAGGCTGCTCAAAGCACCATCCAGCCTGGCCTTGAACACTGCTGGTGATGAAGCAGCCACAGCTTCTCTGGGCAACCTGTCAGTGTCTCAGCACCCTCATAGTGAACTTCTTTCTAATATCTAAACCAAATCTACCCTCTTTCGGTTTAAAGCCATTCCCCCTTGTCCTGTCACTATATGTTCCTGTAAAAAGTCCCTCTCCAGATTTCTTGTAGTCCCTTTTTAGATACTGAAAAGCTGCTCTAAGGCCTCCCCTGGGCCTTCTCTTCAGGTGCCCAGCTCTCTCAGCCTGTCTTCACAGAAGTGCTCCAGCCCTCTGAGCATCACCATGGCCTCCTCTGAACTCGCTGCAACATGTCCACGTCCCTCTCGTGTTGGGGCCCCAGGGCTGGACTCAGTACTGCAGGCGGGGTCTTGATAGAAATCAGGAGAGCAGCTTTTAAATAAGCTGATCAATGCAGAAAATATTTCCATGCATTATCACCTGGAACTTGCAGAGCAGCAGTGCGAAGTGAGGCACTACAACATTACTAAAGCAGCAGTTTCTTTTTCATCTAACAAGCCCTAACCAGTTGGATCCATGTGCACCACACAGTGCTCCTGTGAGCGAGTACAGGAGGGCTTTAGCAGAGGCAGAATTTTTACTGTAAGACGTGCAACAGACTGCATATGCTAATGCATCTGAACACCAAAACCACGATCAAGCGCTCAGTGTCTCCTCATGTGCACAATCCTGAAAGGAAGTCAAATTCCCAATGGGAATCAAGAAACATTCACTCACGTATATTTATTGTAGGAGAAAAACTGTAACAGAAACATCTGTAAGTGAATAAAGAAAATTACATTAACATGCTAACACGTGCTTCAGTTTATCTGTCCTATGTCTGCTTCTTCAGACTATGTTAAGACCTATGGCTAAAACCTCTAAGTTTAGAGTAGCTCTTTTCAAGCAGATCTAAAGAGAAGGTGTGTGCAGATGCTTCATTCAGTTCAGACTATCACAAATTCCTCTACCTGCAGGTGGAGGG
This sequence comes from Nestor notabilis, assembly GCF_000696875.1. Classification (NCBI taxonomy): domain Eukaryota; kingdom Metazoa; phylum Chordata; class Aves; order Psittaciformes; family Psittacidae; genus Nestor; species Nestor notabilis. The sequence continues at coordinate 4,339 of NW_009935186.1, read as the reverse complement.
CTAATAAAATAGCACACACATAGATTACTTGCTTCTGTTCCTCAGAATCCACCTCTGCTAGCAAGGTCTCTCCTGCAACCACATTTGATACTGCTTCTATCCTTCCAGAAGCATTACAGAGTTTTGGGAAGGTCTCATGAAGTGAGAAACCTTAACAGCCTATACTGAATGTATGTACTGCTGCTGTAATTTGCAAAGATGACACTCACTTCATGATAATTCTTTTTAAAAAGCTGAAATCTTTTCACCATAAATAAATGGAGGCATTTTAAAATTGAAACAGGCCAGATTTCTCAGGGACCTGCAAATTAATGTTCTCAGGCATCCCTTCAAGACCTCACACTGATGGCAACAGATTCTAGTGAGTGGGAATGAGAAAAGTAATTAGCCTACGGGACAGTCACAAGGCAGACACAAGTGTGGAAGAGCTTGGATGTAGCAGCCTAATAGCTGGGAGGGAAAGGATGATGTGCCTGCACCCCCAACCCTTTCTCACTCACAGTGCCCAGGGGTAGGGCAGGGACATGCTTCACCCTTCAGTAATTGTAACTCTCAAGTGATGTTTCTCAGTCTCAAGAACTATTCCAGCTAATCCTTGCTGCAGCCCATACTTGCTGGAGAGTTAAACGCCATCTTCTGGAAGCTCACAAAGGCAGACAACAGCTGTCCCATCAGGGGAGTATCTTAGGCATCTGGGATAGGAGCAGGCACAGTGGCCTTCCATTAAATCAAGTACCTGCAACCTGATGCCAGGTAACTTATTATTTCTGTCAGTTTTGAAAGTCCTAAAAATGTCTTCTGCTTGGTCAATACTAAATGCAGGCTTTGCTTACTGCAGATCAAAGCTGACATAACTACTCTCAAACCATGTTTCCAGATTATGGCAACATTCAAAATTTCATGCAAGCCTCATAAGCATAGAACAGAAAAATGCTCTGCAGCGGGAGGGACTAACAGTATCTCAGGTGATTGTCTTTCCTGTGTGCTCTTCATCTCTGATATTGAGCCTGCTTGCAGCTCTTCATGAGCCAAACTGCTGGGCTGGGGGCTGATCAGCCCTAGCACCTGACCTAAGAGTTACGTATATCCCTTTCTAGCATGCATCTGAGCCAAGCACAGTTCTGTCAGTTTGTTCTTTCATACATAGGTCTGTAGTCTGAGAAACACGAGGAAATGCACTTTGCCAGCATCCATTGCCAAATTAGAACCAGACAAATGATAAGGGCACCTAGCAAACTTGTGTCAGAAAGCTGGAAGCCACGGTGTAAATATCTTTATGGCACAATAGTCTTATTAAGAACAAAAAGAGAAGCAAACAGCTTAAATTAATCCATTTACTCTGAGATTTCTCTGAAAAGAGTCTACATCTTGTCAAAACTTGACAAAATGTTTTGGATGTTGGTGGGATTTTTCCCCACAGAATTATGCTGTTTCATCAAGGCTGAAATGTTTCACAGGGATGTATCAACTCCAATAGAAAGGTTTCTGTGTGGTGCATTTTTGTCACTTCCAAGGGGAGATGCTAAATAAAAAGAAAATCTTTCCAATCTGAAAACAGATACTTTCACACAATTTAATTCTGTGACGCTGCTTTGAAGGATGTGCATCTATTCCAGCACAGAGCAGAAACACAAGGCAAAAGGAAATTGCCATTGTTCAAAAAGCTCAACTTATACTCTTAGATCTGTGTCAGTGTGGCACTTGCGTGGCTAGAATGAAGCATCCAGACATCGACATTAGCACCTCTTTATTTGCATGCACCACAGCAGATTCTTGGTCTTCTTTTAAACCGCGTTTATTTAGAAACAAACATACGTAGATCTTCCTTCAGAGGCTGTTAGTTAAAAGGCTTTAGCTGTTCTGACAATACCCATGTGGCCCAGGCAACAATTTAGAGCAATGGTTTAGAAATGCAGGCTGTATTTTCACATTTCACCACTGAGCAGTGGACATGGACTCTTTTCCATGTTGGGATCTATATCCAGAGCATATGTCTGTGCTACATAAATCTGTCAGATCTGAGGTATACAAAACCATATATATTGCTGCCCTCCTCTCTCGTTTCTGTAACGCTGGTGATACGTGCATTTTATTGCACTAATGCAGCACTTCTCCTCCTACCAACTCCACGTGTCACATGTAACTCATTGGCTTGCCCAACCAACATGTCCCTGGAGAACAAGGAAAGCTGTGATGCTGTGCAGAGCTGGTTACCATGTGTCTCCTACAAGTATTTCATGTTTAAGGGTCTCCCCAAGGGAAAAAGAACCCAACCCAACACATTCTTGCTGGTTACAGCCTTCTGTCACAGCCTACCACATGACACAGTACATAAAACCAGTTTAATTACAAAGGGATAAAAAGCTGTTAGTTTTAACCCAAGTCTGAGAGTTCATGTTTAAAAGCTGTTTTCCTTGGCTAACAAGTGTCCAGAAGGGGAAAAAAAGAAACCCAAGCCCAGCAGTTCAGCGGCAGTTCAGCTTCTGGAGCTAAGTATCGCTCAGGCACTTTGCTTTATATGTCACAGAAATCCAGCCAGTCCAAATCAGTAGGAGATCCAGTTGCACATGGCCTTTAATACATTTCTATCATATCGCTCATTTCAAGTTGCATATATTCTTTTCTTATATGAGACCCTGGAGAAAAAAGAAACTTTTCCTGATGAGAAGTAGCCACAGCAGTAGCAGTTTCAGAAATATCCACCCCAAATGCAGTAATATTTTGCAGATAGTTCTGCCAGGAATCACAGAACCTATCATTTGCACTTTCTACATTCCTCCCATGTAGTTACAGGTTTGAGAAGCACAACAGATGGAAGGAACAAGAAATAACCATTTCTTACTGAATTTCCAGTGCACCTGATGCATAAGGAGATTTATTCCCCAGCACAACAGAAAACTGCTCTTAGAAGCAATGTAAATTGGAAGGAGTTACTAAGGTGATGACTATCATCATCCCATACAGGGATGGCACTATTAGGGCTAATAACAGAAAGACTCAAACAAATACATAACCAGTGCAGGGACCTAAGTTTCTCTAGTTTAGCCCGGTGTTGCTAAAAACCTCTCCTGCTCTATTCCCAATGCACATTTTCTTTCCACATGCATTCCTACTGCCCACACAGGTACAGCAGCCTGCAGCTAGCAGGCTCACATCCAGAATAATGAATGAGTGGGAAACTGCTGTAACACAGCTAAAAATAAACAACCTTCCCATTCATGCTGTTGTTGCTGCAGTGTCACACTATTCACACGCAGAACAGACTGGGAACCAGTTTGTCTCTAACTCCCTTCATCTCCAAACAGGCCTGCCTTTGTTTGTCCCTGGCAACCATTTAAAGGCAGAAGATACATGAGCCTCCTGAATACAAGGGTTTCACACTCATGTTGCTGTTGCTAGACCCCAGCCATCACAGACAGAAGAAACCATGACAGCTGGACCAACACTCTGTGTGTGAAAGTCAGGATCATCCAGTCTGCCATCACCCATTACTAAAATGATGGCTTCTTCTGCTTAAAAGCATATTCTGCTAGTTTGTGAACTGTCAAGTGGTATTTATTTTTTCACTCAGAAAATAGGGCCTTATGAATGACAGCTTAGAGATTTTTAGTACAACACAGGAAAAAAAAACCCCACACCAAAGTAAATCCCAAACCCACAAGCACAGCTAATGTAATCTACAACCTATTTTACCCCTAAAGGTACTGTGAAAACAAAATAAAATCTAATTATTCCATTTAATTATGGTCTAATCTCTTCCAGGGATCATGCATTATTATAGGCAAAAGCAGACATCTGCCTATGGAGAGAAGGAGACACCTGAGATTCCCTGGTAAGAATCACAGTAGTGCTGCATTGGCTCCAAATTACCAGTAGGTTAACAAAGGATGCAAGATTTGTTCTTTCACCATCCACCTCCAGACAGCTCAGAAAGACTAAAAAATAAGTAGATTTTGCACACACAGCCTGAGCACTAACCGTAAGAGTTGAGAAGGAGGAGAAAGAAGAGGAAGAGAAGCTGGGAAAAGGACCCCTGCTTTGCTCTGTGGCAGTGTCCAGCTGGGAAGGAAGACATTAATGCCTAAATCAAAGCTTGAGTGCTGCTGCCGCTTGAATGCCCAGCTTGTCAGTGCAGCAAAGGGAGATTTGTGGGGTGAAAGTCTTTTGCCTCTGGTGAGGGACAAAAGGAGAGAAGTGACAATCCACAACTCTCTGAAAGTATTCATAAGGAGGGTACCACAGCAGTGGAAGCCTCCAGATAATTTCCAGGTTGTTTCTTACTTGCAAGATGATCTTGCCCAAAATATTCTACAGACCGGTCAGTCTCACCTCTGTGCCT
>NW_009935185.1:692-27696 GCF_000696875.1 Nestor notabilis | reverse complement strand
CCCCGCTGATGGGGAGCCGAGCCGAGCAGAGCAGAGCCGAGCAGAGGGGGGCGCTGCTGCTCTCTCCTCAGCGGCCCCGCGCAGCCGCCGCCTCCCGCGGGAGGAAGCGGATCTGTTCGGCGGATGCTGCCGAGGCCCAGGGGGGCGCTCCGAGGCCTTACCCGCTGGGGATGTCGGAGGGGTCTCCTCGAGCGGTTTCGGGGAAGGCACTGTGGGGAGGGGCTTTTGTTCGCCTCCTGTTTTCCAGCTTCTGGCAGTGTTTCCTCTTGGGCTTGCGGGTGATTTAGCTGATCTCTGAGATAGCATACGTCCGTTCTCCCCCACCTTCCGGCTGGCAAGTCAGTAACTGAAGCTAAGGGAAGCTGTGTGGCTTTTGAGATTGATTTCTAACTGATTCTTTCCATGTTTATTATTGTGGTGTTTTCTTTCTTTGTCTGCTGCGTTCACGGTTTTTGTACCATCTCTCTTCTGTGATGGCTCTGCCAGCACAACCATGCTTCCTTCCTGTGCTTAGAATCTTTTACCCCTTGCAGTGATCCGGTTTGCGTTCTCTTGCTTCTCAGCCCTTTCCACCCCTAAATTTCTTAGACTTTGTGTGTTACTGGGAAAAGAAAAAAAAACCCTAAAAATTAGTCCTAGGAGCCAGTTACTCTGCACTGTTTTCATATTTCCACCACACAAAGGGCAAAATATAAGAGGAAGGCCGAATGTTAGGTGATTTTAGTGACATGAGCTTGAATTTCAAGTACCAGTCATAAATACACGTAGGGCAGAATGTGGCAATTTTTTTGTTTGTTTGTTTGTTTGTTTTCCTTTTAGGCATGGATTCTCACTGCCTGTCTGCTTTCTCTCAGTTTGTCAGCTGAAGTTCAGTGTCACAACCACAGGGACTTCCGTCGATATTGGTCTCCCCATCATCATGCAGAGCAGGGTTACTGGCTGAATATGCCAGGCTATGTCATGGGCTCTTAAAGAGAACTTAATAGGTCTTTCGAGTCTTTGCTTCACCACAGTCCTGTGTATGCTTGAGGGACGCCAAAGCTCCACTGTTCTGCAGGTGGGTCTGTGCTATGCTGTGTCTAGGTGGAGACCAGAGTGTGTTTTAATTTACAGCAGCAGCAAGCAGCTCCTGATTTTGAGGATCCCCATATGCAGCTCATTCTAGCCAGTCCTTATCCATGGTAGGGCCAAGTGGGAGCTGCTTTTGCAGGAGCAGTGCCAGCTGAAAATTTCCCTGCTTCCAGCTCCATTGCACCATTCCAGCAGCACAAGCAAACAGAAAAGTAAACAGAAATCATTTGCTCTTGCCTAAAAAAGGAGTGCAAGCACGAAACCACTCCTTACGCACACAGAAGTTCATTTTGCTCGTGCTGATGTAGACTTTTGTTGAAATCAGTTTAGGATAAAAATGAGTAAATGTGACTCAAAAACAAACTTGCTGTTTATAGAGACAAAACATGATTACTGAGGTCTTTTTGAATGTTTTTGAGATGTAGGATAGCTACATATTACTTTTGCAAAACTTGTGGGATTTCTAATAACACACAGAAAGCAGACACTCCAGTTTTGAACCTCCTGGTAATGCAAAGATATCCCTTACAGATCTTGAAAGCTCAGGACCTACCAGTTCTTGCTAAACCTACCAGTTCTCCTGATCTTTGACTGCTAACAAGATGATGCATATTTTATTTTATCTTACTCAATTTGAAGGCTATTCTGGGTAAGTAATATCATTATAAATGATTGTGTGCAACTTTGTTATTATATACATGATTTGTAAAACAAGTTCTTGAGACGGTGCAGCAGCAAGCACATTTACTGCAGCACATCCAAGTAAATTATGTTCCATAAATGAGGTATGGAGAGAAGCTGGGTTGGAAGTTTATGAAGCTTCAAGTATTAAAAATAGCAATAAAATATGCTTGGTTTATACATATTCATGTCTGCCATTGATACTTCTCTTATGGTAGGAAAAGTAATCATGACTAAAGAAGAAACTGAAAAATGAACAGTTAGGATGAGTCGCCCAAGAAATAAGGGGTCAGCACTGACTGCAGTGCAATGAGAGTACTTAAGGTTTTCCATCTTTAATGGGGAGAATAATGAGTTATTAAGAGGGAAAACATTTGATAACACTGTAACACTTGATATCCATTTCGACTTTGTATTTACCACATCTGGGTAAAAGACAGTGCAGAAGCAAGATAGAGTATCGGACATAAGTTTGAAACGTAGGCACCAATTTTGATTAATTTATCCCATTAGTTTGGTTTTATTACTATAGCTATTGATTTGGTTTATTATTTAGTGGAATATGTAGCAATCAATCACACTTCCATCTAGCTAACCATGATTATTAATATTTTAAACTAGTTTTAAGATATATTGGCTGGTGAGTGCAATAGGTTGCTCTCTAAGCTAGTGAAAATGGAGTACGCCCAGGTTACATGGAATGAGTTATTGCTACTGGACAATCTGATGAAATCTACATCAACCGTGCAGTAGGAATACAGTGCCGTCAGGGGACCAAGATTTCCTGCTTTGAATATGAATACACTGGCTTTGCCTCTGCATTTATTGAACAGAAAGACATAGTTATTTTGTGACAGTAAAAGTATAGGAGTCAAATCAGTGAAGTTCACATAATAGTAGATGGAAATCTTACAGGAATGTATGTATTTTTAACACAATGCATGTGGAAAGCAGTTACTTTCCCGCCAAGATCCAAGTTCAGGATTCTGTGTCACAGCAGCCAGAGTGAGCAACCACTCAACCAGGCTGAGTGTGGGAAAGCAATGTGCCCCACTACAAGGGGAGTGTTCTTTCGCAGGGGAAAGACTGAAAGTCTTGGCAGGTAATTAAAAGAGGAAATTATTTTCAAATACAATATTTTATTTTGAAACGCATTTTTTTTTTCTATTGGATTCCAAAAATTTCAGAAGAATGCAATATCCTCTAAGTAATTGTATGTATTTTCTGAGAGGAGAAACAGAGCTGTTGTTCTGCTCACAGCACTAGCTATTTATGTACTAGTCTGTGTAGCACCCCTTTCTGTGATGGTGACCTATCACCTACACAAAACTCCGATTAAAAATAATCAAATTAAGATACTTTCTTGCTTTCTTATACCAAGCTGGTATTCATATAAAGTATTTTCCAGGTTACTTGGATTTAGTACAAAGTAATTCCTGCAGGCCTCTAGGCTAAAAAAATAAATTCTCTTAACGTCACTGGACGTTCAAACCCCTTCCTCTTTGAATGAATGGAAGCAGGAAGTAGCAACAAGGTCACCCTTGCAAGAAACAAAAAGCAATAAGCTACTTCTCCTAACATGAACTGTAGCCATGCTTTGAGTAACTGCTAACTGGTCATTGGCTTAGTTGCACTGTATATTTCAGATAGAAACAGGGAAAGCAACTATTTGTTCTTGTTAACCTTGTTTGTTTGGCAAGCAGGAAAGAGTTCCCAAGGTGCAAATAGTAGGGTGTTCGTTATCTGCACTTCAGATTTGCATTTGTGTAGTTACACTGGTGTTTGGAGACTGATCAACTGCTGGAGAAAGTACCATTACTGTGTAATCCTGTGCTTTTCCTTTCTCTCTCTAATTTGTCGTTTTATAGCATACATACGACATACTATTGTCACTCTTTTCTTCTTCCTGTTCCTCTATGTTGCTTAACCTTTCAGTTCCCATCTATAACTCCATAACATCAAAATGCTACTTAAGTATTATTTCTAACTTCCTTACACATTGTATCTCTAAATTTTGAATATTACTTATAATCCATGTAGATAAGATTTTATGTCTTTACAGTGGTAAGAATTTATGTCTTTACAATATCTCAGTCGATGCTTTTATTTATATCCAGCGTTTCTGGGCCTTGGACATACGAAGTGTCTACTGGCTGTGCATATATTCAGGATATGTGTCATTGGTTTAGTGGGAAATCTAGTTTGAATGCTTCATTTCTAGTATAAATGAAGTCTCCATTGACTTCAGCAACAGTCAGGTTAATCCTTTTAGAAGGAAGTTAATAGCACGGAGAGAGACTTTCTATACATTTCTGCCTAGGTTTGCAAACAACTGGCTAGACACTCCTTTATTTCTCTGCTGCTGCTCTGAAACGCAGGACATCCTGCTTTTCAAAACCAAAGATATTAGGCCTACCCCAAGCCAGTACAATTATCATAGTCAGATAGGAAATGGTGAGGTATTTTCTGTAGATTGTCTAAAAATGAGCTTTCTGCAGTAGACGGAGTTTCACTATGAAACTCTAGCCCAGTGAAAGAAAGATTTTTTGATACTTTGTTTACATTTTGTGTTGGAGACTAAAACAGATTAAAAGAATTTGAGAGAAACAGTTGTGGTTTAAGCCCAGCTGAACCCAGGACAACGATGAAGATCTGCATGTAATGAAAGCTGATCACTTTTGTATGCACACGTCTGCTGCTTCTCCTTTTCAAGTACCATGCAGGGATACACTCCTCCCTTTATGAAAGAGAAATCTGAAATGGCAGGAGAAGAGGCTCTTATTCTTCTCCTTTGTTTCTTTCATGCAGGTTCAGTGTCTTGGACAGAATAGCAAGCATCTATTCTTCCTTGCAAGTAAATTGCTTCATAGAAATTTGCAGTCATTACTCACTGAATTGATTAGAAATGCCATCAGTGAGTCTCAGAACGTTTGTATGACTGCGAACTCATAGTACTTGGTGGGTTTGAAAATAAAGCACAAAATACACAGAGACTCCTGCAGTTACAAGATTATAGGTGTCACACGTTTTTTTCCTTATTGTAATGGTTGCTTTCTCTGGAGAGTTTTAGGACTTAAGTGAAAATGCTTTCAATCATGACAGTTGATCACTTTCCTGTAATCCTTTTACGTAAAAATGAAGTTTGTTCTAGCAAAGATGGTATCTGTTCCAGCAAAGATGAAACCAGATGATTCTCAAATTTATGTTTTCAAGGCTAGACAGGAGGGTGTGGAGAGACATGGGAATAAAAGAAGTGGGACCAGAGCTAAAATCCAATGTAGAGAATACAAAGAGTATGAGAAAGGGCACATGAAAATGGAACCAGGATACATAGTGGATGTTGGAGATTAAATGAAATACAGGAAATCCGAATGAAGTGGGTTGAGGGAAACACAGGCTACCTTAGTAGTAAACTCAGTAGGAAGGACTGAGTGCTTCACACATTGCTCTGTGCACCACAAGTCAAGGGTATATGATGTGTTGTTGATGTGCACAATATTCCTTACATATTCTATGCTAACATCAATTATATTTTGGAGCTTTTGTACACTGGCAGCTGGCTGTCAGGATTGCTTTTAAATTTATAATGGTAGCTTTTGAGATGTCAGTGAGAGACAGTCTGTGCCAAGCAAGCTGTAAGGAAAGAAGTGGGACAGGAGGAGAGCTGGGATGGATGAAAGAGAATGCAAGAAGATATGGAAAAAGAATGCAGGAAATCAGATATTTTGTAGATGTAGGGTTTTACCTGGCAGTCTAGGCCAAAGGCTTTTACTATTTTATAATCTTATCAACACTAACTATGCCAAATAGGTAGGTGGAATTAAGATGTTACTTTTTAATGCATTACTGCCTCAGCTAGTTGTCCTACCCTTCTGCTGAAAGTTGTTAGACCCCGAGGGAGAGGAGACAGGAATCATACCTGTTTCCCTGTGGAGTGTGGCAATTAGCTTTAACCACCAGTGAGGACATTGAGGCAGGTGAGTCAGATGGTTGTAGTTTCTTCTGCCACAGCTCCTACAAGGATGGTACCCTTTGACAGATGGGAGGCACAAAGTGGTGCAGTCTGTAATTCTTTCTTAAATAAGCACAGCCAGTCCAGTCACGCTTGTCTCAACTAATTTTTGCTGTCCTGTGAATCCTTCTGCTTCAGGCAGCCATGTATATAGGCATTCATATGTTGATGCTAGATTTGGAAGACTGCAACTAAGTGAGACAGAAAAAGGGTGGCATAAAACCAGAAGGGTATATATGGCAGCTTCTATCAGCTTGTGGGAAGAAAAGATTCGTCTTAGGTGCCAGTGAGAAACTTTACATTCCTGTATGTGCATTTAAGGTTGAATTTTTGTCTTGGGCTGGCTTTCTTATGAAGAACCCCCAAAAAAGGACAATTGATTAAACTAATACTTCTGGCACTGAAAATATCAAGATGCATCTTCAGATGAGATGAATAATTTCTACAGATGTGAAGACTAAGATGTCACCTGTAAATTCCAATTGGTTTAATTGTAGAATTCCTCACTGATTTCTTTTTTTCTTTTTGTGTAGCTTCTTGCTATTTACTTTTCCAAATTGTTGACTGATGAACTAAACTCTTCTGTAAGTCAAGCACAGCATTTTTCAAGGTCTGTTTCAGCACAGTATAGAGTAATTAGAGCTATAAACATATGCCACAAACCCCCACATATCTATTACTTGTCATGTGTAGAGTCTAGCTGTTACCACAGAACCATGTTAAAATTAAATGCTGAGCTTTATTTAACATACTTATTTGTTCTCTCCTTCTTTGCCTTTACCGTTCTTATTTCAAAGCTCTTTTGTTCACTTCACAACATGGCATATTCATGGTCATGTAGATACTTATAATCCACAATAAATTGCTGTACAATTATATTTGGCTCTTAAAAACAAACAAATATTCACTTGGAGCTTTTGTAGCCACTGCATAGGTGGCTGTTACAGTTAATCTAGTATTTTGCAGGACAGGTATTTATTTATATCTGTTTGTAGACCATACAGAAATTAGGATAAATGTGTACTAGCAATTAAAAAGAAAAATAATAGAGGAGGGAACTATGTACTTGAAATTCTGCATTAGCATGATTTCATATCATTAGCATGCTCAGGCAATACTTTGTTTTAAAAATTAATTTACCTTTTTTATAATTCATCAAAACAGTTTGTTTTGCCCATCAATAAGCTCTCCACAGAAACAGTCGTATCTTAGTAACATAACAAGAACAGAGTTTGGGGAATATACTGCATCTGTATATGCTACCCTTAAAGAGACATTTGTCGTTAAAGGGAATGTGAGAGTTGTCTTTCTGCAATTGAACAGGAACATGACTGCAATGCAACATGTCTCTGCTTTTTAGATTGATCTCCTTACACATGAGATACAGGTCACTTCTACCTGCATTATTCCTTGGCCTTCAAAGATGCATATCAGCAAAGATGCAAACTGCTGTCTAGTTTTATGTTTTGGTTTCAATTGGCTGCTAGCCAACGAACTACATGAACTCTTTATGCTTTTGGCCATTGTAAGATGAATTCAAATCTATTTTGGCTATTAACCCTGATTTTTTTCTCCTCAGATTTTTTACATAGATAAATCTTGAAAACCTAATTGCTGGTGTCACCTTGTGCAGATCTGTAGTTGGGCACTACTTTTCCACCATGTCCACAGACCAGCTGGACAGCTCCAGGTGACCCTAGTTTTACCAGCCCTATTACTGCTTTGCCTCTTCTTTTTGCTCTTCTGTGCTCCTGTGCTTGCTGTAGGGCACCTGTTTGTTCTCTGACACCTAATATTGTTAATACTGTTGTCTCTCCCTCCACAGAGGCTTTTTAAGATGTCACCCAAGAGAACATCCTATCCTGGGTTCTGATTAAGGGCAAGACTGGTTATCAGGTTTAGTTTCAGGCCCAGAATGAAGGGAATGAAGACAGAGTTAAGAGACCAATCATTGGCATGCAGTTGTTAAAAGAACATATCTGGAGGCAAAAGAGAGGCCTAGGAACCAGGAGAAACCAGGCACATTTAAAAATAAACTCTATTTCCCTCTGTGTGGGGAGAATGAGGCAGGAAGAAAGCATCTGCTGAAACGTGGTTTTCAAAATTCTGCATTTGTCTGCATTTGCAGCACTAGAGGGTGAGCTATTTCAAAATAAGAAATTGGGACACTGGGAGGGGTCTTTTTTGTTATTCAGAAGAACGTTGGGGTACTATGAAGTGCCAGTGCTGTTTTAGGAGGCTGAGTGAGAATGGAAGGAGGCTGAGGTGTGAAAAAAGCAGCAGGGTTTTAGAAGCCATGGGAATTTTTACACCCCTCTCTTAGCCTAGAGACACTCTTCCCTCAGTTCCCTGGCTATGGCATCATCAGGTCTCATGCACTTGTCAGTTCTCACTCTACAGCCTGCATCACCTTTCTGCAGCTGCAGTTTCCTTCCTTTACCTTCCACATGGGTGGTAATGGGGCAGGCCAGGGACCTTTTCCTGGTGGTGAGAATGGATGTGGGAAAAGGAAGAAGACATAGCACTGATAGGAGAGCAGGAAGGCCTGCAATGATACTGAAGGGTAGTCTATATGGAGGGAAGAGATGCAGCCTAAAGCAGCTGATCTCCTCTCCTGGGCCCTAATGGAACTGGCTGCCCTCAGCAGCTGTCAAAGCTTGTGTCTACATTAGCAATTTGTTTCAAAGCAATAGCACAGTCTGGAGGAAAAAATCCTATCATTGTCTCCATTTACCATGTGTTGTTTCAGTTCTCAGAGTGGTTTTGGTGCATACAAACTAAATTCCTTAAGCAGGAAAAGAAAACAGAAGCTCTGCTTCAAATCTGCTCCACGTGCACAGTAGTGCTAATGGAGACAGTATGTTCTAAAATAGCATGTGAGCTGCATCACCACGAAGTCCTCTAGCACATACCTAACACTTCTCCTCAGAAAGCTTTGAATCACATGTGTAGCAGAGGTGTTTGGCTCTGGGGACTAGGCCAAAAATAATTCAGAATAAATCCCCAAAACACATATAATGGAAAAATGGGGTGCCTCAATATCAACTGTTCCATTCTACTGATCCACTTCTAATATGCTGAATCACTTTCTCATGAAAATACCGCTTACTTTGCCTGTACCTTGATCGGGCTTTGGGATATGGCAAATATAACATAAATGTGCGTAGAACATTTCTTATATCTGTTAGGGGGGATGAGCACCCAGTTTAACTATGTATGTTAGCTTTTAAGACAGCTCATTAATCATTGTTAATGTTGCTCATCTTAACTGGAATGGAAGAGATACAGCAAAACCTGCCAGCAATCACAGTAGTAGGTATGCTGGTACCAAGCCAAGGATGCAGGGAGAGCTGTGGAATTGTACCCCAAGATGGATTAAAGGCACATGGGCTGAAAACTGTGACAATATCACAATATCATATGTGCCTGCTAGAAGGGTAGAAGAAACCAAACAATGTTTAAGCCAGAATGATGAAAAGATGTAACAGTCAATACTTACTAATACAGCTACAAAATTATATAAATTCTTAGTTATATTGTCTTCTTTTTCCCCCCATTTTTCCTATGATTTCCATTTATTTGCGTAGCTCAGTGACAGCACTGATCTAAGCTTCCCCAAGTACCTCTGTGCTCTGTGCTGCTATTGTCACTTACAGTCAAGATTTAGTTTTAGCAGCTCCCAGCAGCCATAATGTGCCCCCATCCCTCACATGTCCTACTGTGAACTGAAAACATGTTCTAACAAAATGTTATGAAAGGGCATGCAAGATTATAAAGACATTTTTTCATATGGAAAATTCTCATGTAATTTGTACAGTTTAATCTTTTTTTCTTGCCATGTCAGATAAACCTAGACATTCTGCTCTCAGATGATAGCACGTTTGGAGATCTGAGACAAACAGGCAGCTGCTGGAACACACTTACTTGCACTTAGCAACAGAGAGAGTGTGGGATGCAGCAACAGAAGCCGGAATGTGGAAACAAGTAAGGCTGTTTGGGAAAGAAGAGCTTTTACTTTGTTTATAATTTCAGTAATTCTAAAGAAGTTCACAGTGTGGGAGGTCACTGCGGTCTCTGTGCATATATTCTTCTCTGTGTGACTGTTTTTCAAACTCAGTTATTACCCAGGAGTGCTGGGTGTATGCATTTCCTTTTGTATTTCATGTTTCTCTCAAAACCCAGAAAAGTAAAATTCAGATACTTGTTTTGCTTCAGTTTATCCTGTTAAAGTATACTCATGTGACATGCACTATGAAGAGATGCATATCAGGAAATAGCTTGATTGCAGGGCTTGATCCTCCACACACTAATATAACTCTCCTTATGCACACAGTGAAGCATATTCTTATTTTTTTGATCTATTAGGTCCAGTCTTTAAAATCATAACATCTTCTGGAGTGATACAAGCATTTACCATAAAGATTTTTAGTGCTTTGCACCAGATTTTCCTGACAGTGTGCACTAATAATGATGGATGTCAAATTACTACTAAAAAGAAGATGGCTGAGGTGCTGATCAGAATACACAGAGTTGAGATAAACAGAAAATGTCTGACTTACTTTTTCTGACATTAAAGTGAGTTTTAGAAGGGGATTCATAAATCGGTGTGTTTCTAAGCTCTGCAGGTCCCACTGCAGTAGAAATGATCTGGAGAACTGGAATTTTACTTACCAGTTACTGGAAACTATTTTACTGAAAGCATATGCATCTGGAAATGCAAAAATCTTTCCTCTGAACAGTTATTGTGCATTTTAAATGGAGGGGCTGCACACCTCTAGAGTTGACACAAAGGCTATAGACTATACAAGATGCTTAAGGAATTTGGAAACCTTATCATAAATGTTACATTTTGTATTTAAGGAGGGTTGAACTAGCCATTAGCTTGTATTTTCTTTTTCTTCTCTGTACATCTCTCTTGTGGTTTGCATTATTTAGTAGTCTGTGTCCATTTTTCAGGTATTCTCTACTGAAAATAGTAGTCAAGGGAAATGACAGAGATGTACTAAATTGTAAC
Source organism: Nestor notabilis (assembly GCF_000696875.1). NCBI lineage: Eukaryota > Metazoa > Chordata > Aves > Psittaciformes > Psittacidae > Nestor > Nestor notabilis. Next base: position 16,918 of record NW_009935185.1, on the reverse strand, counting down.
AAAGGTGCTACAAAAAAGCATAGAACAGGAAAAAAGATTAATAAATTCATATATAATAATGATCATAGAATCACAGTATGGTTAGGGTTGGGTGATGCCTCAGAAACTATTAGTATTGAAATCTAACAAATTTATATACTCATTGAATAGTAAGTGCAGTGTAGAATAGCTTCAGGAGACTGCTGGTAGTCTTTAACTTCACATGTGACCTGTCACTGGGTAACCAGCCTTTTAAAGTGAGCTGGATTCAGCCTAGATAGTGATCAACTGTTTACTTCTAAAATGCTGCAATGATTTCAGTTACTAAAATGCAGTAATCACCTTACACTAGATAGCAAAATTAAAAAAAAAAAAGTAAAATAGAATTAAAATAAAATAAAATAATATAGGAATCAAAATGAAGTCACTAGGGCAAAGCTGGGTAACAAATGTATTACCAACAAAATTACTATAGTACAGAGACATTCCTAGACTGTCAGAGAAGTGAAATGTAGAAAAGGCATTATCAAATCATTCAGGCTACAACAGGGTGAACCTGAAAAGTCATCCCATGACACTTACCAACAGACATCTCTTCAAGCCTTCCAAAACACACTGGGACCTCTCACAGCTCACTAATGAAGAGCAGATCATCTTGGCCTCAACCTCCCTACCTACCTTTGCTTAGGAGCAACCCTGAAAAAGTGCTCCATCATTTGTACCCACAGGGCAAAACACTCTTACTTGAGGAAGTTTCCCACAGCTCCCCGTATGAAAACTTCTCAGGGACTAAGCGCCAGACTGTCTCTCTACATGTTAATGTCTCTCTTTCATATTAATAGCTGCATAGCCCCAGAGAGGAAGTATCAGCTGCTGAAGAGGTTTAAAGACCTGAAATTCCAGCACTATTGCTAAAACATATGCCTTGACCTGCTCCCACTTCAAGGCTTTCATTTCTTCTTATTCTCCTCTATTGCTCTCAGCTACTGCCCTTCTCTCCTAAGGAAGGCCATTATCTCAGATCTGTGCTACACCCAGCATACATAATTGCCACCAACCCTGAATTCTCTGACTCAGAAAATGTAAGTCAGAGGCTTGAGGGAGCTCCACCTGCTCTGCGATGATCCGTCTGACCCCCTCACCTTCCCATTCAGCACTCCCACTCTCTGCCTTCTACTCCAACTGCTTTTCTTAGAAACATCTTAGATAATGCAAATTTTAGGAGCAGTAACATTAGCCCCCACCTTTGCCTCTGCTGAAAATCTTAATTTTTTTTAAATGGTGCAAAAGCTTTTCCAAAGACAAAAAACCCCTCCAACACTTTGGGATGCTACTGATGTCATATTCTTCACAATAATAAATGAAGGTGCTTTGCCCTAGAAGATGAACCTGGAACTCCCCTTCTAATGTGTGAAGGCAGCCAGCGTCACTATCACACAGGGAGCTGGAGCTAGGCACTAGTCAGTGTTGCTGTTACCAAAGGGAAGTTTGCCCAATTTTAGATGCGAGAAACTGAGGCCTAGGGTCTGCCACAGCTAACTTGATCTTGTTCCTTGCAAAGAAAGGAACCACAGCAAACATATATATGAAACTGAAAGCATATAATTTTTAGGAAGAATTCTGAAGATGGTATTATTTTTTTCTTTCTCATGTATTTCCCTCTTCTGTCCAGACTGTCTCTCACTATTCTGAGCAGCCTCTGGGGCTGTACTTGAGAGACCTACTTCCATCAGTGTTTCTAGCATGATTTATTTTTTCTTAAGGGAAGACTTTCCTCCTGAGACCCTATTCTTAAACATCACAGGCACTTAGGATGCTGCAGCCTATTTTCCTTTCCTCTTTTGTTCCTTGCGACTTCTCCCCTTCACCCCCTTGTTCTGTTTTTGCCTCCTTGCCCAATGTTTTCTGTGGATTCCTGTACTCTAGCTGGGCTTCCTCCTCTTCTCCCCCCAAAAGAGAATACCATTTGCATGCTCTTTTCCGTTCCATACAACTACAACAGAGCTTGTACTATCATCCACTACACTTCCTTCTCTCTGCATGTCGGATGTCACATCTTACAGCCCTTGAGCTTTCCAAGGCAAATTACAGTCTCTTACCATATTCCACCAGCAACACTCTCTCCGTTCTTGTTATCTCCATATTTTTATGTTCCCAGATCACTCACTCTGTGCACCTGTGGTACTATGAATACTGGCCATTAAATGTGCACCCATACTATGCAAAGAGGCACCCTATCAGAAAATATACAGAGTGATCCCAGATACACTAACTTTAGAGACAGACTGTTCTGGTACATCCTTCTGCTGTAATTACATTGTTTTGGTTTTTCCACACAGCGTAGCACGATGCCAAGTGGCTAAGCCTGTTAAGAGCTGGCTCAGATGCTGTATCTCATATCAGATCAGACTGGCAAGGGAATCATTTGACCTCTCACTGAAATTGGGATTTGGCATTATGGCACTGGTAAACTAATTTCCTTTTCTTCTTATATTTCCCTGAAAACACACCAATTTTCACTCTCCCTGGGCTGTCAGGCTCTTGCAATCATACAGGTGCTAAAAAGTCACACGAGAGAAGCACATTCTTTGGAGTGTGCTTGTTGATGAGGGCTAGGTGGGTATTGCTGGGGTATCTGAAAGAACAGCGGGAGCAGTGTTATTGTAGGACTGACATTACTGTCAGGCTTGTGTCTTCATATGTGTTTTAAGGAAATAATTATGGGTTCTCTAGAGAAACCATGCATATCTGCAACATGGATAAGGGCACGCTCTCTGTTCTTTCAGTCCCTGCAAATGATAGTAGTAAAGCAGTGTGAACAAAGCCATCACACTGAATCTTCCAGTCTGTGACTGATCTGCTGCCTACCAACTGAGCTGCACAGACAAGTGGTCTCTGGGTTAGGGACAGCATTTGCATGTAGATGGATGATGGAGAGTAGCCTGGAAAAAATGGAGGCTCCTAGGAAAGTACATGATGCGTTGTTCGTTATTTTAAGGAAATAAACCAAAGATCTAAAGAAAAGGACCTTTTAATTCCAGAGCTGGAGAACACTTTTTGTAGCAGAGCTTAATGATGTAGTCCTTTTTTCTTAATTACATCACGAGACAAACTACAAACCATGGGCATAGGCCATATTTGTAAACTTTAACCTTGAAACAGAGACAATATGCAATGTGCTGGCATGTTTTGTTAGGTATTTTTAATCACTGCAGTTTTGTCATTGATGCTGATGTCCCTGAGGAGACACTGAAAATCTTCTCTAGCTCTTTAAGACAGACAGAAGATGTAGTTCTGTGACAAATAAGAGATGTTTAATTTGTGTCATAAAGTTCGTAAGCAGTTTCTCTCACTTCACTTTGCAAAGAAAAGTGGAGGCAGCAGTGGTGTCTTAGAAGGCTTTTTCTTCAAGTATAGATATTTTAAAAAGCAACTCTTCAGAAATGGCATAATAGCTTTTCATATTGCTTAAAAAAAATTTGCTTCCTCATTAGCAAAGTAGGCTATGCCTGTACTAACAAGGAAAGCAGTGCAGTCAGAGCAGATCTGTACTGCGAAGCAAATCAGTCCCAGGGACCAAATGTTCATATAATGCATATTTTGGGGTTTTTACTTTGAACTTGTTCTAGTCTGTTCCTAAAGACTAAATCTCTAGCACCAGTTGGAGGATGTCAGGTGTGTTCATGGAGTGCCCATTTTAGTTTAGTGCCATTCAGGGGGAATTCAACCCGTACACTTAAGGTCACTCCGTAACATGAAACAAGTGCAGGAGCTGGGGAAGCAGCTTGCAGGAAGCTTCAAAAGTGCACTCTTGATCACAACCAAATTGCTAATGTAGATGCACCCTTAATCTCAGATCTATAAATTAGCTTGTTTTATTCTTTTATTCTTGTTTGTTACCTAGTGATTGTTTCTGATGACTAAATTGTATTTAAGTTCCCTTTGTGCTAACTCAGATGGACGTATAATGCTTTACTTCAGTGAGGTTGTGTCTACCTTCTCTAAGGAATCATTCTGTCAGTCTTATAATGGAATTGTACAGGTACAGCATAACAAAATTTGCTCCATTAGGGATAATTTAAGCAGCAACTCTATTGCTAACAATACAGAAGAAGGAATAAAATCTAGCTTGCTTACTTTGATTCTGCAAAGGTAAATACTATGCTTTTGTCTCTAAATGTAATAAATATGCCAGAATATATAAAGTAGGTCCACTGAGTAAAAAAGAGCCATTCTAATATATCCATAACTAAGAGACGAAGAACCATATGTCCACTTGAAAGCACTTTAGCAAAATCTTCAAAACTTGCTAACAAAGTTTAATCCACATTTTTATGGCCAAGGTCTACATGCATTTTATTATTGCATCAGTTAAACATGGCAAAGTGCTGATCGCGATTTCTGTTCTTCCTGAAGTGCCGTCATGCAGAGAAAAGGCAATAGTTCAATCTTTAGAATTTGAAATTCTGAGAGAGAAAAAAGTAAAACTTACAGTATTATTCAGAGTGTCTTTTGGATGAAAATACAAAATGTAAAAAACAGATTGATAATATGCAGACCAGAAATGTATGTAGTTGTGTATATAGTGTATATAATTGCCTTTGTGTTCTATAAAATGGCAATACCAATTGCTATGCTAAAGGAATAGACGGTACTATTGATTTAATTGTAAGGGACAGCATGGTTTCAGAGTAATCTTTGGAGAATGGGAAATAAAAGTCTCTTGCACATGGATACTGTAAGAGTTTTCAGCTTGGTGGTTTAAGACTTTACCAGAATGATAGAACTGCAAGAATTACAACCTATTGCCATTTTTCTCTAAAACATAATAGTAGAGACATTGAAAACAGACCTGAAAAATGGCATGTATAAGATCTCAAATTAATAGGATGGTTGATTCTTCACTTAGATTAACTTTCCAAAAATCACATCACTGTTTAACAAGGATTCCCAACAGACTATATATATTACAGCTTATTTGCTGATACTGTTTTATTAAGTTTTTTCTTTGTTAGACTTTGATGCTAGATGAAATTGTGTGTTAAGGCTCACAAGTTAAACTTCATTGAATTACAATTAACTAAGACCTTTATTTATGTTTTACTGCTTACTTTTCTCTGCATTCCCTTTTGTTCATCTCAAAAAAGAAAGTGCTCAGCCTAAAGTTTCATGAGTCCAGCTAAGCCCTGCAATACTACTCCATTCAAGCTCTCTTTACATCAGAGAGAAATTCAAATGTATAGCTAATAAACTTCATTTAGTTTGCCTATTATGAGAGGTATGTTTACAATTTTGTGGAGGGTTTTTCAGTGTGAGGAATAAGGATTAAATTATCTCATTGCTAAAACAGTGTTTCCAAGGTACTCTATTGATGTTTAATATAATTTTAATAAAGTATTATGAAACTCTGAAGTATTTTTCAGTAGACTAAATGTTCCTAAATATAACCCCTAGCCAAAACTTCTAGTAAAGTGACAATCTGATTATGAGGTGAAGACCAAACACCAGATAGAGTAATTTTTTTTATCTAATAAAGGCACTCCACTCCCATTAAGCATTTGCATAATACTGTATGTATACTAATACTGAAAATAATGGTCTGCCCTTTAAAGTGTTCAGGAAAAAAAAGCTAAAGGAAGGCTTACTTCAGCTGTATTAGCCCTAAGGTCTATTTCCACTCTCCAGCTTAATTTCTGAAGGCTTACATATCAATGGCAATCAGTGGTTTACCACCAAAAGAAGCCAGAATCCCTGTGGGAAACACCTGCACTTCTACCCATTCTTGTTAGCTGCTTGTTAGAAGCAAGTCTGGGATTTTAATATTCTTTCTAGCAACTATTTATTCTGGTTTAGTGTCATTATAATTTTTGTTATTGTAGCTTTTCCTACAGCCCTACTAGGGATTTAATGATCCACTGTCTGCATTTCTATAGCTATGCTGTTAAACATATAATCCTGTTTCTGGACAGTTTTTATTTATTAAAATATAATCACTCAACAGCACCAATTGCTCTAAAAAGAAATTATTCTAATGTTTACTTAAACTGAAATAAAGCAAACATGCCCATGTTCTACTGTTCTGGGATCTAGACATGTATGTAGAATGCTTGTTCTGAAACATTCATTTTCTAAAGTACAGAGATAAAAGCTCACAATTACATAATTACATTTATAATTATTAGAAATAACAAATACCAAAATACTATAATAATATACACCAAAAGCTAGAATGTTATATATTAGGAAGAATAATTTAGAAAATAGTTACATAGAATTTTTAAAATTATTGTTGAAAAATATGAAACATCCAAATAACTGTGTGAAGACAAAGATTTTTTTTTTCTACTTCCCTGAATAAGCAAAGCCTAATAACTAATATCTACTTTTCCACATTGCATAATTCCTACTGCTGACTTCCAGGCTGCTAAATCTCCTGGTCTAAGGTCAGGTTGTTGCCCAAACAGTTTCTGTCAGCTGCTTGAACAAACCTCAGTCAGCGGATACTTTGACCCTGGAGTGGAATATTCTGGTAAGTGAGTGAGAAGCTAGTAAGAATGGAAAATTGAAACAATGATTTCAGACAGTTTCAATATTCGTATTGTAATGCAGTAAGAAATGGCCTGAACAGAAATGCATTGATCTAAAAATACTGGAGATCATCACCAGGTTATTTTAGGTCTTCCTTTGTTTGTTGCCAATGGTTAATTCCTAGAAGAGTCTATTTTGATCCTGTGAGCACTTCCAGACCAAATGCACCACAGAGAAAGTGTTGTGATAAGGATGCATTTGGCTACTCAGGAGTTACATATAAGATCAATAGTGGTATTTCCCCAAGGTGATTTGTATATACAGCATTTGTAGCAGCTCAAAATAATAACAGCAAATGTGCATCAGGAGAATATGAATAAAAATGCACTGTCACATTTGGCTTCAAGAGAGATTTGGGAAGGTCTTCAGAACTAATTTATTTCTTGGAATAGGCTATACTTCCTCTCATTTAAAGTTTGTCTTGAGAATCTTTATGAAATGGAGGAAATATATGAAGTTTTTTATACAGAACATGTCACTACTTTTTTTTTTCTCCAAAATCAAATCTTAACTACTAGCTGCCTAGCAATCAGCTTAAGCTGAATGCAGCTAAAATAGAATTTGCTTCTGTGCTCCATCTCTGCTTCTTCTTTTCTTACATGGTGTAGGAAATGTAACCATATTGCCTGTCTTTCTGCTCCATAAAGTGGATGTTGTCTTTAGCTCAGGCCTCTCTCTGGGTTTTTATAAATACAGCTAAGTGTTACACATTTTTAGTGTGTTTCTAAGATGCAGCTTTCATGCACATCACTGAAAATCTTCAGACTTTCACTTTTTCATAACTGGAAGGGGTTTACAGTGCTTTTGTGCAAGACTTCTTTACTATTGCTCTAAACTAGCCCTAGGCATACAGATTTGAGACGAGATCTTTGAGTTTGACAGGAAGTATACCTCCATGGTCTGTCTAGTGAACCAAAATTAATACATCCTCAGAAGAAATCCTTGCGGGTCCCTGGAAGTCTTTCCAAAATAAGCTGCATCAATTGACATCTACTTGGGTAGAATGTACTTGTAAACTGGAATAAAGTATATCATAATCAAATAAAGAAAATAACGGGAATTCTAGGCAACCTATTTCTTTGAAGCAATAGTTCCATCTTTTGGAAAGTCACTGATGGACTTTGATGTGTCCAGCTGCTAACTTAAGTACTTAAGTCCATAAAGCAGATCTCAGAATCTGTTGTGTTTCAACTTACACCTGTTACAAACCCAGACAGCTATGTAAAAAACCTGATGCATCTCCATCGCCAAAGACTGGTTAACCCCCTCAATGCATAACAATACAGCCCGAGTGGGTGAGTCAAATCTCATGGATTGTTCACACAAATATTACACATTCCTACGCTTTATTTGAGCAGAAAAAGACCCAACAACCAAATAACCAAACAACTGAACAAGATCGCTTCTCCCATGTAACACGTTTTCTGCAAATCAACTGAAATTCATCTATATGCGTATTTCCCTAATGGTAAGAAGAAACAGAAAACCTTTCTGTAAGCATTCATGCTCGCATTAAAATTAAATATTACTTCTGTATTATAAACTTGAAAGCTTACACTTCATCTTTAGAATTTGGCACTGAAATCTTTCATATGATAGAACTAAAACACAGTCATAACTGCCACCCCAAACTTGAACACAGCTCTGTAAGAACCTGGCAGTTGCACAGTTCTCAGTCATTGCAGTTCTCTCTCATGTTGATCACTCTTTTCCCTTCCTCTTACTGCACTGATGCACTAGATCAGAAAGGAAGCCAAGAACCATTTTCAAATAAAAACTTAGCATTTTCTTTCTCTTAGCATTCACTTGCATTAAGACTGTCCCAGATCTGCTTTAGGCATATCTTAAAAGAGCATCAGTTGCTTGCAGAAAACTTACAAGCTTCAGCTACTTTGTTAATGTGTGTACCAGAGTTCAGAGACTGTTCCATTGTTTGACATATTTTGTATACTGCTCAGTGACAGGAAGAGTGCTGGAATACTTTACAAATATATGTCAGCATCTCAGTAAAGGACTGCTTTGTTTGAAAAGCTGTCTACTGTGTCCTAAATAAGCCATTTCCACTACCTTTTCACATTTCCCTACCTTTGCAGTCAGGCATGTGCCTTCCTAATTCAGGATGTGTTTCTTAATGGTAGAGCAAAAAATACGAATGCTATCACAGTGTGACAGTGTATCTCTCTGATCTCCTTACTAACTTTTCCATAGAAAAGGTAGCCCTTAGATAAGGTTAGGAATCCACTAATTCTGTTTGAATATAAAGGCAGATTTAAGTAAGGCATCTGAGTCTAAAGACACTCTCAATAAGACGTAGCTCTACCAAACAGGCCTAAAACACAAAGGGCAGGAGGATGGGAAGGAAATGATGACAGTATAATCCCTCATAGCTACTCATAAAAGCTCTTTATTCTCATAACTGTCTCATCAGTATAGACAAGTGCCATAAACTAAGCTATAAACTTGCACATCTGCTGTACCTCTCTGCTTCCTGTAAAATTTGTTATTGGAAAAGTACATTGATTCCAGCAAGCAGCTTAACTCCTGTAAGGTTAGTACAAGTTCTTCCTTTTTCTCCTCCCACACATTTATAGCGTGTTCTTCTGGCATTCAGCAACTTAGCTCACTTCTTCCAGCTATCTGATGGCTTTTTAAGGACCTTTATCAGACAACTTGGGGCTATTCTTTTGTATCATATCTGATTCCCCTATACCATGTGAATAGGAAATGCTGTACTGTCATAAAAGACATTTTGTTTCCTTGACCTTGTTTCCTTGCCTGCCTCACAAACTAAATTTCTCCAGAAGAATCAACACACACCTGCCATTGTTTCTTTCTCTAGAATTACTTTTATTTTTTAAATGCAGCAATGCACTCCCACTCAAAGGGGAAGAAATGTGATTCTCACTCGCACTTAGAACCAGGCAATCATACCACAAGTTGAGTAAATGCAGATCCCAGTTCTGAATATGCTAGTCCATAAATATATTAGACATTATTTTAAAACCCCATGTCTTCATTAGCCTATCAGCCTGAAGATGCTGAAGGCCCAGAATTACCTCAGACTTTTTACCTAAAAGAATCAAGGAAGAGATGACATAAATTCAGCTCTTTCATGTCTGGAGACTGTCAGATTCTCCTGCAGAAGTCTGGTAATATAGCATCCATGACTGCCTCTTGTCTCTGAATGTCAAGCAGTAAAATCAACAGGCACCATAATTCAGGGGTACATTTACTACACACATCCCAGGAAGGGATCTCAACATGCATCTCAGAATTACTCATAGGAAACAAACTTCAATTGATGTACTAAATAGGGCTTGGCAGACATTACCTCAGCCCCTGCACCCTGATACCACTGGACACTCTTCCTGCCCAACTCTGCTGTGATCATAGAGTGTTTCCCCCCTTTGTTTGCTCTTAGTAAATGCTGATGTTCACACAAGTGGAATTGACATACGAGAAGTAAGCAGGCAACTTGATGAGTTAGCAGCAAAGCTTTTCCCTTTTCTGACCCAAGCCTACTCTTAGCCTTATAGCCCTAAGCACAGACACTTCCTATATGGGTTTTTACTACGTTAACTCTTCGTGGGTCTTTCTATTTCTGAGGCAGAGTCCTCCTATCTGACCTGGTGGTATTAAAACACAGGTTGCTAGGACCTCTCTGCTTGGGTCAATGGATTTACCTATATTCCATTTCTTGGGATCCTGTCTGTGCCAACTCTCCATAATCTCATCTTCTTTATTCCTAATTTTACTGTAAATCAGATTACAATCTAAATGTTCACTTACCAATGAAGAATAAATCATTAGCCTTCCAATCAACAAATCACATTTTTTAGGGTATAAGGACATATGTAATTCAAAGAATCTCTGTAAACTTTCCAAATCATACAAGTAGTGATATGTATACTCCATTTTTGAGAAAACTCTCCTATCACAGTTGCGACTTCAGTAGCCATAACACTCTGTTTTGTATGCACCAAGCTTTTCTCTGTAAACATCAGATTATGCACGCTGAAGGCTTCTGAAGAATCTAGAATCTTTCTGGAGTTAAAAAGTCTTATGCTTTTACTTATCAAGCTTTTTGACTTTTGGATCCATTAAATGTTCAACCCATTAAATGTTAGATAGAGACTATATGAAGTGTAAATTTGAGTCTTCTCAGTAAAACAGCAATCAATATTGCAAGCATCCTAAATTGAAATAACATGCATGCCACAGTGCTTGCTGCGGTGTAGTTCCTGCCGTGGGTGCTGAGAGGGTCAGAACTGCTCTCCTTACACTAAATCTCTACCTTGCAGGAAGTGCATACTTGAACACTGCTGAACTCTGACCCAGGAATTTTAGACTCAACACTCTTCATGAGCTGGCTGATCAGGTACACCCTGGTTAATCTTCCAGTGATTAAAGCTTTATCTTTACATATTTCTGTAACCTTCCCCTTTGTGAAATGGCTGTATTCTCTTTCTCTCATTGTTTTCTTTGACTCAGTTTGTTTCTATGGCTGAAAAACTAATTCACACTGCTAATGTTATATCGAGTCCACTGTCTGCTAGCCGAATATTAGAGATATGCAAATTTACTTAGCAGTCTCGTTTCCAGTCTCTCAAATCCCCCTGGAAGCTTCAAGACACTTCTTTATTAAGTGCACGTCTCTATATCCCCATGAATGTGAAGATCAGCCCTTTGGGATACAGCACCATCTAGTGAGGCAAACTAGCTTAGATCTTTTTAGGGACTTGAAAGGGATGCCACCAGCAGTACTCACAGTGCACAAGCTGCCTTTCACATGAGGGCAGGGTTCGTTACCCATCTGGAATGCATCATAGGAAGCTCTTTGGTTAGCATGGCAAAGCACTGGCAAAGTCTTTAAATGAGCAGTAGTTGCTCTCCAAGCCAAGTTCTTGTATTTCAGTTGTCTTGTAAAATTTGTTTCTCTACCCATCGATTTCTAAATCCGAGCACCAGCCCCTTTGTGCCATGTCTCTTCATTGCAGGCTTCATTTTCTACAGCTTCCACAGAAATATGAGGAACCTGCTCCCTCCTGTGCTCAGCCATTTGCTCCCACCTAAATGCATAGGAATTGACTCCACACATATGAATCGCCTGTAATGATTCCTGCTAACCCCTTCCCTAGTCACACAAGACTTGCTGGGTGATAGAATGACACAACTCCCAGCAGGTAACAATACAAAATCAGTGTGTCAAATGAGTCCGACACATTAGTCATAAATGAATTAAAATTTTTGCATATTCTGCATAGGATCTAAATGATTTCCATATCATTTACCTGGTCTGGCTAATGCAGTATTTTCTGGTTCCCATCATTCTGCATGCCGATGTTGCATGTCTCCTGTTGTTCAAAGGATTGTTCCTTTACTATCACCTGTAAATTATTTGGATGCACTTTTCAGGTACTTTTTCACTTTACTCCTCCCTATTGATCCTTTTCCATTCAGTGTTAAGAAACTGCCTCCAAGTGGCCCTGGCTGCCAGGATTTGTTGCTCACTCACCACATTTCTAAGCTTTCACTTTCATGTTTTCAGTTAAGCTATTCCTTATGCTCATCATGATAATGAACATGCTAACATAGCTGGTTTCCTTCACATCCTGCCCAAATCCCTTTATATTAATGCATATAAAGAACTTGAAAACAAATAGGTTGCTATGGCCACTTCCTATAACATTGATAAATACAGCCTGGTTGTTTCCTAGTTTGTCATGTTGGTTTTTAGTAGAATTGCAGAATTATAGAATGGTTTGGGTTGGAAGGGACCTTAAAGATCGTATAGTCCCCCCCCCCCGGCCAGGGGCAGGGACACCTTCCTCTGGAGCAGGTTGCTCAAAGCCCTGTCCAACCTGGCCTTGAACACTGCCAGGGATGGGGCAGCCACAGCTTCTCTGGGCAACCTGTGCCAGTGTCTCACCACCCTCATAGTGATACATCAGATAGAACATTTAAAGGGTTAGCACACTTTATTCTTTAGAACATGAACTGCTCTGAGATGCCAAGTGATGGAGTAGGTAGAATATGAGAAACCCATAGAAGCTTTTTAGGCCTCAAGAGAGCAGTTGGCTTTTATTGTTGTGAGGCCAGTTGCTCCAGTCCAGCTTATGGCCCAGGGTGAAGGGCAGCTCTATTACTTGAGTTCTGAGGTAGCTTTTCTTTGTGCAAGATTGTGTAGGGATTGCCTTGAACTGGGGGAGGTGTTGCACAAACCTGAGCCTCATAATACATGCGACTTGCTGCCTTGGGTAGGGAACACAAAGGGGAAAGGGTGAGTTGCTTTTCCTCCTTTCTTGCAGGACAGGGTCTTAGAGACTCAAGAGGTAGTATCTGTCCATTTCGGAAAGCAAAATATATTGAAACCTAAAGCTTCAGGGGAAGTTGTGAAGGGCAGCTAAACTCTGACAAGAATCAACACCCACTGTCTGTACAGGCATAGAGCAATGAGATCTTAGAGGCAAGAACAGTTATTTGTAGCTAAAACTGCAGTTGCTCATAGCTGGACCATAACGATAAGTAATATAAAGTGTCCTGATGATGGTACATGTACTTTATGGATTTTCCTATCTGGGGGTGGGTGGGATGGAGCCGTGGGGTGTGTGGGGCATTATTCTTCTCTCTTCCCTTCTCCTTTGTCCAACATGGAATTACCCCAGTGACTGTAAGAGGTAGAAGCCTCAGAAGTTGTCCCAGGACATCAGTGTCTACACAGGTAGAAAAGTTTCTTTTAACAAACAGCAGCTCTTACATTTCCATCTAAATGAGTCCCGCAGAACAAGCAGCATTCAAGCCCTGTTCCTTATTTCCTGATGCAGTTGTGTCATTTCCAGTACCTTTGTATGTAACAAACCGTTGTTTAGGGCAAAAATGTTATGACCATTCCAGTCAGTTTACCTTCAGGTTTTCCACAGAGGGTGGCCCTTTCTTCCTAGCTCCAGTCTGTGTTGAGAAGCTTTCTGTAACTGTAAATACAGGGAAGTGGCATGAACAGGGGGATGGAAAAGAGAAAGAAAATCAGTCACTGTCATCTGCTTTATTGTTCACACATCCAAGATGCAAGTTGCAGTTGTACCTAGAGAGCCAAACCTCCCACGGAAAGGAACATTCTTATCTTGGAAAATTTGACTTCAGCTTGACATGTTTAGAGAACTCCTCCCAGACATAAACAGCCCAACAGAGGTTCCTGCAGGACCAAGGTGTTTGCTGTCACCACTGACTTCACTGTTTTTGCTTCCCCACACTGCAAAGGGCTGAGCGTTCACCTGACCTTATACTGCTGCCTCATCTAGACACCCACATTGTAGGCCTGCAGTTTGACAGATCTGTTGTGTCCTAGAAAAGTGGAGGGAGTTGTGTGTACCAAGAGAAACGTCACTGGGATGTGCTGATGCTGCAGGACTGTAATGGCCCTTGAACAAGCTTGAGATAACTTAAGCAGCAGGGTAGGTTTTGGCTGTGCAGTGAATGCTGTTGGCGCCATTCTCCCTCAGCTTAGGGACTTGGGTGCCCCAGGGTAAGGCACCCTTCATGTTTGTCCTGGGTTCAGCTACAGCAGTCATTTTTCTCCTTCTTAGTAGCTGGTGCAGTGCTGTGGTTTTGACTTTCAGCCTGGGAACAACGCTGATAACACCAATGTTTTTAGTTGTTGCTCAGTAATGTTTACTCTGACCAAGGACTTTCTCAGTCTCATGCTCTGCCAGAGAGGAGGGGAAGCCAGGAGGAAGCAGAGGCAGGACACCTGACCCAAACTGGCCAAAGGGGTATTCCACACCACAGCACGTCATGCCCAGTATAGAAACTGGGGGGAGTTACCTGGAAGGCCCAGATCGCTGCTCGGGTCGGGCTGGGTAGCAGTGGGGGTGTGGTGAGCAATTGTATCCTCTCCCCTCGTTATTTCCCTTATCATTATTATTGGTAGCAGTAGTGGTTTGTATTATACCTTAGTTACTGGACTGCTCTTATCTCAACCCATGGGAGTTACATTCCTCCGATTCTCTTCCCCATCCCTCTGGGAGCAGGGGGAAGAAGGAGGGGAGTGAGCGAGTGGCTGTGTGGTTCTGAGTTACCAGTTGGACTTAAACCTCGACAAGGCTGCAGATCAGGAGAGCAAGTAAAGTAAATCACACTTTCAAAGAGGAACCAAAACCACAGAAGTAAGCTACAACCACTCATTTATTAGCAGTGAATTGGGCCTGAAACATGGAGCAGACCTTCAGGAGTAACTGAAATCCTTGTCAAGCATGTGGAAGAGTAGATGGTAACTGAGGAGGCAGATGACAAAGGGAAGTTTACTGACTCGCTTCAGAGTCGCTGCTGTCTGAGGAGCTAGAACCAGGGTTGGTGCTGCCGGTGCTGCTGTTTCTCTGTCTGATTTTTGTAAAACTGGTCTCAGGTTTTTCACCTGCAGGAGGAAAGGGAGAATTGAGACCAAGCTACAGTGGAGAGAGGTGTTTGTATACAAGAATGGGATGAACCTTGTTAGGTTTTTTTTTTGCCATATAACCCATATTTTCTGTCATTTCATTGTCCACTCTCCCTTTACAGTGGACTTGAGACCCTTATGAAGGAGAGAGATTTACCAGGGTCAAACAGGCTGAATGACTCAAATAGCCAACAAGGAGCTGAACCACACGATTTCCAATCTTAAAGCAGATTGAAACTGTGCTGTTTCAAGACACAGTTCAAGCAGTTCCAGTTCCTCCTGCCAAGTGTTCCGGCTGTTAGGAGCCTATTCCTGTGCTTGCTGCTGCTGGCAGACCTGCATACCGAGGTATTTATCGATAGCCAGCTCTCCTCTTTCCCAAGCCACAGGTACTGCAGAATTGTCATCTTTTGCCACCTCCCCACCATCTGAGTATTTTGCATCTGCAGGGTGGATTTATCTCAGTGCATAGTGGATTTTGCAGCAATAAGCTGGGGGATGAGCAGGAGCACCTGCGGCTGGTACTGGGAGCACTGGGAGGGACTGGGAGCACCTGCAGCAGGTAGTGGAAGCACTGAAAGGGATTGGGAGTTGGGCACGGCTGCAAGCAGGAAGACCTGCAGCAGGTACTGGAGCACTGGGATATTGAAACCCCAGCAATACCTGGGGCCATAGTGGCCTATATTGGTCTGTACTGGTGCATACTGGTCCATACTGCTCCAGACTGGGATGTGTAAGTTTGCAGACGGCACCAAGTCAGGTAGGAGTGCTGATCTGCTGGAGGGTGGGAAGCTCTGCAGAGGTATCTGGACAGGCTGGATCCATGGGCTGTTGGCAATGGGATGAGATTCAACAAGGCAAAGTGCCAGGTCCTTCTCTTGGGCCATGACAACCCCCTGCAATGCTCCAGGCTTGGGGAAGAGTGGCTGGAAACTGCTCATGGGAAAGGACCTAGTGATGCTGATTGATGGAGCTGAACATGAGCATCTTGTGCCTAGGCAACCAAGAAGTCACCAGCATCCTGGCCTGTATCAGCATCAGTGTGGCACAGGGCCAGGGCAGTGACTGTCCCCCTGTACTCAGCACTGGTGAGGCAGCACCTTGAACACTGTGTTCAGTTCTGGCCCTCTCACTACAAGACACACATTAAGGTGCTGGAGCGGGTCCAGAGAAGGGCAGCAGAGCTGGTGCAGGGCCTGGAGCACAAGTCTGATGAGGAACAGCTGAG
>NW_009935185.1:0-606 GCF_000696875.1 Nestor notabilis | reverse complement strand
GGGAGGATGCAACCCACAATACCACACAGGGTGCCAAATTAAGACTTGGCTCCCAACCAGCCTTCAGGAACCACTTGGCATCATGGAGACAATGGAAGGGTGCTCAGGCATTGGAACAGGCTGCCCAGGGCAGTGGAATCACCATCCCTGGAAGTGTTCCCAAACTGTGAAGACGAGGCCTCAGTGCCATGGGTTAGTGGTGGCCTTGGCAGTGCTGGGGAGCAGTTGGGCTTGATGATCCTAAAGATATTTTCCAACCTGGCTGATTCTGTGGTTCTGTTATCCGTAGCTGCACAGTGATGCAGTACGTTCAAAACATCCCTGGTGAAGAGGCTATTGAAGAACTGTCCCACAGGGGACGTCCTGGCCTTGTCCAAGCTGCCCCCAGCAGCCTTTGCACTGTGAACAACCTTGGTACCACAACGCCTTGTGCTAGCAGCTGTCCTAGCTGCTGTGCTGCACGATGCCCTGAAGATTCTTCAGCTGCTCAGAGAGAGAAAAAGTCTTTTCCCCTGCTGGAAAGAGGTGCGAAGTCTGGCGGCTCGTACCCCTCCAGCTCTGCAAGCTCCCTCACTCGCCCCCCGACGGCTACACCCCGACCCCTGA
>NW_009935184.1:26844-51831 GCF_000696875.1 Nestor notabilis | reverse complement strand
TAAAAACATTATATTTATTAAAAAAAGGAAATAAAAGTATTTTGTTGTGAAGCGCTGTTAATGTTTGAAACATGAGGAAATTTTCCAAACAAAGCAACTTTGAGAGAAAAAAAATGTTATGTTTAATTTCTTCACGTTTCAATGAGACTGAAACCTAGGCAGTATTTTGCTTTGACCACATCTTCATTTTTCCTGTTGCACTCTATTTTTTCTTCCCCAGTGTATTCATAGCTAGATCCCTTTCCTCCCAGGACTTTGTTTCACCAAGAAAAGGAACTTCAGCTTGGTTCAATCCTCCTCTTCAGGCACAATTATTTTCCTGGTTCCTCTGCAGACAAAGCACCTCTGTCCGTGTTCAGACATTCTCTACCCCACTATTCCCACTCTCCTTATATGTGAGTGTATTCGTGAGCCACATTTTAGTATCTGCTGTCAGAAAGAATACAGATTTGTGGTGTGCAACATCTCTGACAAGTCCTGCCAGCGCATGTGTTCATCTAATGCAGAGGAGCTGAACCTTCCTGGACAGGACGCTATTAATCTTCTCCCTGCAGTGGGCAAGCATTGCAATCTGCAATCCACTCCTTGCCTGTGCCGATGTAGTACGGGTGAGGCCCCTGCACCAGCCTTGATGCTGGCCTTATAGGCAACTAAACGAATACTTTAAGTCCTGACTTACGAGATCTTGGTATTATATTAGTTCCTCCTCCCACTAGAGATAACACAGTGCAATGAACATCTGAGGAAGGTCAGAGCCCAGGGCTAACTGATGGTTCTCCTAGCTGTGCTGATCAGGAGTGGCACGGTGGGGCTCTGGCAATGCCTATCACGGGCAGTGGGAGTGGGTTTAGTTCCTGCACGGGGAGGATTGGGGCTGCTGAGTAAAGGACTCCTTGTGAGGCAGCAGGGATAGGGATGGGGGTTTAGAGGGGAAGCTGGTCCCAGTCAAGTAGACTGTTGTAGCTGCGAAGACGTGGGTACTGAAAACTGCCAAATGGGACCACAAGCTGTCTCCCCATGTTCTGGCTAGGTTAGGCCTGTCTTCAGAGGCAACATTAGGCAGATCAGGTGTCAAAGCAAGCAAAGGGTGTGTGCTATTATAGGAACGCAAACTCTGGGTGCCCAAACATGCAGCTATTACTTCGCATGCCTGCTGAATTCCTATGTCATAAGAGTTAATTCAGCCAAACATGATGATTTAGCTATAACTCATTTTTGGTTTTTCTTTTGTCATTTGTATGGACATGAAAAGAATTAAGTAAAACCTAGATTTGAACCTTGTATCTCATCCTTTCTGACCTAGATTCAAATGAAAAAAGAAAAGATTTTTAAGGCTTCCAATCTCAAAAATGCACTGCAAAGAGAATTAATTTCCTGACTAATGTAGGGGTCATGAAGACAGTGCTTCAGTTCTGCTTACATTGATCCATCAGACTAGAAGGTCACTAAAAAATAGTCTTCTTTAATCATGAAGGTAGTTTTTAGGTTAAGGATGGGGACATGATGTGCCTGGAGTAAAATGGCCCTTCGTCTAGGACTGGGCTTTGATATTTCTCACTGTGTGCTTACACATGAAGCTCTGTTTCAGAGGGGACTTTTGAATCTTACCGTTACAGAAATAAATACTCACAATAAGCATCCTCCTGTTTACTAGGTATTTGAGAACACTTTCCTCTCTAGGGGACCAAAGCACTGTCATAATCACCAGGGGCTGAACTGGGTAGAATTGGAGTTGATCTGGCACAAGACACCTCTTTCAAGGGCAGGCATAAATGACATGGCAAGGGGATTGGAACTAGATGATTTTAAGGTCCCTTCCAACCCAAACCATTCTGTGATTCTATGATTTTTTGCGTATTACATTATTTCAAAAAGTCAGTGCTTTGTGTAAGTAAATTTGCCTGAAAATGCAAAACCCCATCCATAATTTGAGTGAAAAGAAATAATTTCTTGCATAGACCCTTCACTTCTTTCTTCCCTTCACAGCTTTGTTTTTGAACATTTCCTATTTTCTCAGTGCTCAATATTCACCTCTGTGCTAAAAAAATGTTCTTTTAGTGATTTTCCTTTTGGTCCTTTACCTTCAGATCCATCATTAATGGTGTCCTGGAAAGAAGAGAATTACCTGTATGACAGTGGCTATGGTAGCACAGTAGGTAACTAACATCACAATACCTCATGTATTTCTGAGAAGGTTTTATTGTTGTCTAAGGCTATTACTTTAAATGTCTTCTCTTTAATTCCCAGAGCTGCTGGACAGTAAAACATTCTGTCGTTCTCAGATTTCTATGACGACACCTAGTCACCAGCCTCCTGGTAAGGAACTTGTAATTATGTTGTTAATTGTTTTGTCACTTGTCCCAGAGCTACCGACCTGTAATCGTCTCTGTAGTCTTCTGTTGTAGGACTGAATCTGAGCCTCCAGTAATTTTGAACTAAGCAATGCCCCATCCCTGGCAGTGTTCGAGGCCAGGCTGGACGGGGCTTGGAGCAGCCTGGTCTAGTGGAAGGTGTCCCTGCCCATGGCAGGGGGTTGGAACTAGATGATCTTTCAGGTCCCTTCCAACCGAAGCTGTTCTGTGATTCTATGAATACTGATTCTGACAGTTCTTTTAGCTGTCATTTTGGTAATAGCTTGCTTTAAAGAAATGCTTCTCTCTGAGAAAAAAGGAAGATCAAATAATCTGCAATCTCCACGTCTTTTAAAGTGACTGAGTCAAAGGGGAAGGTGTTAGTGTCAGAGAGACGAGACGTACACTTTTCTGTGGTGCAGCTGAGTATGGGTAAATGAGTGCCCTGTTCCTCCCCAGAAGTGACTGTGTTTCCCTAGGGAGTGAGTGGTTCATGCTTAGCAGATTGCTAGGTTTGGGGCTGGGTTTGGGAAGCCACAGGGCAGGCACCAAGCCCTCTGCCCAACTGCACCATAAGAAGGGATTCCTGGTGGCACCTGCCTTAATGGAGAGCAGGGTGGGCACCCCATGCCCCTTCACCCGTGCACCGCGCTTCCACAAGGCAGAGATACAACCTGCCTGCCAAAGGGCAAGAGAAAGAGCAAACCTGTTTGCTATAGTGCCCAGTGGAAGGCAGGTCTTTCTTAGAAGGCTGGATGAACAGACCTGGGAGAGAAAGCAGTGAGAGCCATGGGAGGATGAGAAAGGCAAGCGCACTGCGGTAGGTACAGCCTCGCGAGTGCTGCCTCTGTGCTGGGGGCAGCCCTGCGCCACTATAGCACAGCCTCTGTGCCTGCCTGTTTGCTGCATCCCCTGGCCTCCCAGCAACAGCCAGACTTGCCAAGCGACTTACAGTTTAAACCAGTGCACTCAGCCAGAAATTTAAAATTAAAAAAAGAAGAAAAAGAGAAAACCTGACCAGAAGAAAGCCACCGAACCTTAGAACACCTCAAGCGCTCTGTTTGCTTTCTCTGCCACCTCCACCCACTCTCACAAGATAGCTACGAGGATTTTGGAGCTCTCCGACAGGACTGGAGACCTGTCAAGATCCTAGCACTGTGTGTTTACCTGCTGACTGCTTAAGCCTAGAGCTAGGGTGGCACGCCAAGGGCACAGCCTCCTGTAAAAACTGAATTTGTATATCCCGTAAAAAAATGGCTCATTCCTGAATCATATGCAAATACTGTGCAACCTTTTGTCAAAAGTTTTGCAAGACAGCTTTGTTGAAACTGCATCGTAACTCTTCTCATCTGTCAGGCCCCAGCCTCCTAACGTGGCGTGTTTGAAACCAGTCTTCCCATAGGAGCAGGGGCAGAGCAGGAGGCTATTTACACAGCTGAAATCCAGAATAAATCACCAGCTAGGCAGAAGGCAACTGAACTTCCAAGAATAAATCTCCAGCTAAGTGGAGCATGACAAACATTTGCAAGTGAATTGTGGGATTTTAAAATGAGACAGATTTATGTAAGAGGGCAAATAAGGGCCTGGTCCTGCTGTCCTTGCTTGGGGTTTGCACGGATTTTGATAACATCAGGGGAATCATAATCTGAGGAAAGGCAGTAAAATAAACCTTATTTTGCTTTCCCTCTCCAAGCTGAGTGAGGTTCAGGCTGTTTTCTGCTCTTCTTCTTGGGGGTTAAGGACAATGATCGTGTCAGGCTCAGAATAGTGGAAATTAGGCTTATCCTCACTGACCTGCTCAGTTTATATTTCCAGTTATGTATGAATAAAGTGAGTGTGTGAATAACTTTGCATCTACCTTTTCACATGCAGTCATTGCAGTGGCTTGTGCAAATCCAGCAAGTTTCTATGCAAATGAATATTTCCTGTGAGTCATTTTCCCATGCAAATACCCAGTTTCCATGAAAAGTATGATAATCATGCATTCATAGAAGCTGGGAAAACATGCGTGGGACCTCAAGCTTCACTTCATGGAATTCAAGCACAAAGCACGCTGAAAAGCAAACACAGAACGGGCTCCCTCTCAGGACTATCCCACAGATTTTGCGAGTCTTAGAGCGATCAGATGAAAGCTATGCATTAATGACAAGAGCAGAGCCAGGCTGTGGTGGTTTGAGGGCAGGAGGGTTGAACGTGCAGACTGCGAGGTAGGTTACAGCCATGAACAGGCGGGACTTTCTTTTCCTTCATTTCTGAAGAAATACTTGTGCCAGAAACCCTGTTCCTCCTCTGTCTGGCTGCAGGTGATAAAGTACCATTGATGAGAAATGGCTTGTTCCTATGGCTCTGAGCCATGGAACAATATATGCATGTCCAGCTGCCAAAAACGCCCACCAGTGCAGCCCTGTTCCCCCACCCGCAAACAACAATGCTTTGCCAGTTCATTACGTTTTAGTCAGGTAGGTGTTCCATGCATTGGTACCAGCGCATACATTTCACATTAGATCACCACTTCAGAAACAAATAAGCCCCCAAAGATACATGCTTCTGCAAAGACTAAGACATAATGGGACAATTCAGGATTCCTTTTATAGACATGATCGTCTTATTTTTCTCTCTCACACACATAACATAAGGTGAGGTATTTGTTAATCAAATTTAGGTTTCAAAAGCCAAATGTTTACCTCTGGCTTCATTCTTTATTCATCAATGGTCTCTTTATGAAGTGTGCTGATTAACATACAGCACAGAAAACAAAACTCTCCCCCTTCCTCCTCACTTAGATTACCTTCTTGTTAGTGATTATCTTTAAAAGAGATATTTGTTCTTTTTTTGTGGTTTTATTTCTTTCAACCTGCTAGTCAACGGAAAGCCTTTAATCAAACTTACAAATAGGTTTCATTTTCCTTCTCTGCAGAGTCTTCAGATGTGAAAAAATTGCAAGATCATATCCCGAAGTCCCACACCAAGAAGCACAGTAAGTCGACATCTGTGTTTAGAATGGCTGAAGGAAAAGAAACACATTGAAAGCAAATCCCCTTCAGGAGAGAAAAAGGAGCATTTCAAAAGCAAAAGTGGTTAAGTTGTTACTGTGATTGAATCGTCCAAGGATCTGACTGTTTCTAGTACTGTTTGCTTATCATGATTTTTGAGTCAGTATTGTTATGCCTTTCAAATTTTTATCAGTGAGGGCTTATGGGGAAGAAACCAGAAACCAGTTGCCTCTGCCCTGTGTTGAGCTGGGCTGGTGGGCTGGAGTAAAGGAATGATGACGGAGACCCAGGATTAAGTCAGGAAGGTCTGTGTGCGCGCATGGCCATGCTCATGTCCATGCCTGCCGGGGGCAGCATGCCCCAGAGACCCTGCTTAGAATCTTCTTGCAGAACTTCTCATGCATGTCATAACAGGCAAGTACCTGCCCCTCAATCCTGCCACTTTTTTCCCCTCTGATCTGACAGTCTTCCCACTCCTCTCACCTGCTACTTTTGATTCAGCCGGATTCTGAAGACATGTTACCATAACTGTGATTTCTGGACATAGTTCTGTTATGTACTTTACTGAGATTTTAATGCTGAAAATATCTTGTGCATGTCTTTTGCATCCTGCATTATTCCTTATCTATATTAGAAAATGTTAATATCGGACCTTTGCTGCATTTTGTACTATTTGATTTCATCCTGTTTTAATTTGGTCTCCAGGTTATCTGTCTCTTCCTGACTCCTCTTCTTACCCTGCTCTGTGACTTTGCCCAGCCAGAACTCCCGAACTTCTTATCTGCAGACAGATATCTTGCTGCTTTTTTTTTTGTTGGTGTGTGTGTGTCTATCAAGGTTGCTAATGAAAGGATTAGGTAGGACTTGTCTGAAGACACACCTGTGAAGATCTGAGGTCACTTGGCTTGTGCAGCTTAGAGAAGTCCAAGAGGTGACCTCACCGGAGCCTACAGCTTCCTGAGGGAGGGCAGTAGAAGGGCAGGTGCTGATCTGCCTCTGGTGACCAGTGGTGGGACACAAGGAAATGGAATGAAGCTGCATCAGGGGTAGTTCAGATTGGACATTAGGAAAAGTTTCTTCACTGAGAGGGTGGACTGTCACTGGAACAGTCTCCCCAAGGAAGTAGTCAGAGCACCAAGCCTCTTAGAGTTCAAGGAGTGTTTGGATGAAGCTCTTAGTCATATGGTTTAGTTTTAGGTAGTCCTGTGAGGAGCGGGAAGTTGGACTCAATGATCTTTATGAGTCCCTTCTGACATGAGATAGTCTATGATTCCAAGAACTCAGTCACAGCCTTGTCACGTGGAAAAGGTCACCTTGCCATGACGGGCTAATAATTTCCAGTTTCATCAGTACTGCTCTGTATCATGATCTATTGATTATGTTAAGCATGTCCAGATAGACTAGGTCCACCACAACTTGTTGATTCTAGAAAACAATTATAACAAAGAAACATAGCAATTTAATTGATGTTGCACTGTACACGATTTTCTGTTTACTTTCACATCTTCGACTAGCTTATTTCCTTCTTAATTTGGTCTAAATACCCTTGCATGCTTTTGAAGTCAGGCCAAACAACTGCTATCTTTCTGGCCGACCTCGCCACTGTGTTTGTTATTCTTCATTCATAAACTACTACATCTGACTTGCTTGATTTAATATTTTGCTTTTTGACCTGGACTTTCTGGTGCCGTCCCTACAGTAACCGTGGGAGGGATTTGCACTTAAACTAGGAGGTCTACCTGATGAACTTAGAGATCTGGTTTTGCCTTTTCTAACGTTGTCAAACTTCTTTAAAAGCTTTTCACATGCAACATTGGCTGGCCAGTTTTGTCATTATCCTTCTATCTATTCTACAACTTCTTCTTTAAGTCTGCTTAAGAGATGTGGGACCAATACTCATTGATGTCGAAGAGCATTTCACCTCCTTTGCCTTCTGTCTGTCTTCTAAAATCTTATCTTGGCTCTTTCACATATCACATGATAATATCAGGTTATATGCCATGCTGTAGAAGAATATCAGGAAAAATGGGTAAATGAGATGAGGGGAAGACTTAAGCATGTTATCTCCGGGGCAGAAACAATGCCAAAGGCAGGAGGAAGCAGTGGGTGGTTTGGATTCTGCTGCTTCTGGTTGCTGGGGCTCCTATCTGCCGCCATGGGGCTCAGACTGCTGAAGGCTGACACTTACCTCCAACCTCAGTGTAAAGGCTGTCAGTGTTTTTTGGCTATCTATCTCTGAGGTGGGGGTCCTGCACTCCAAAACTATTGCCTGTCCCTACCAAGTGGTCACCATCTGTAGGTTACACACTGTAAGAGCGTGACATAAAATGGCAAGCATAAGCTGGAAGGCTCTTTAGATACTCCTTCCTCCTGCCTCCTGTCCTCTTTCAGACCCTCGAGGAACTCATCTTTGGGAATTTATTCGAGATATTCTTCTCAATCCTGAGAAAAACCCAGGATTAATCAAGTGGGAAGATCGGTCAGAAGGTGTCTTCAGATTTTTGAAATCTGAAGCTGTGGCTCAGCTCTGGGGAAAGAAGAAGAATAACAGCAGCATGACTTATGAGAAACTCAGCCGGGCTATGAGGTGAGCAGAGATGTTGTGGCAGAAGACTGAGGCATGTAAAGAGACTACCTGAATGGAGAATTTGTTTGACTTTTAAAAATGAATTTTCAGCAGCACCAATTGTTTTCTTTGACAGCTATTTCCCAATAATTTTGAGATTGTAACATTATGTTCTTCTGTGTCTTTCCTTTCCCCTCCTATTTCTGTACACTATAATATATGTAACATACATATGTGTTATATATATATATAATATACATTCTGTTGCTCTCCACCCAAACAACCAGTGTAGGAAGGAAACACGGATGTAGCAAGCTGAAAGTTCACATGCTGCTAAACCAGGAAGGCTTAAATGGGCCAGTAATGGCTGGACACCTTGTTATTTCCATCACTGTTCAGAAACCAGACATACCACCATCCATTACCTTAAAAAAGTTTTACAAAATCAGTGAGAGGATTTTCTTTGCTCTCTGCTTTAACATTTTGAGCATTTTTCCATACTCTTTAGAAGTTCAAAATGTATTTTCAAGTGGAAGCTGACGTTCTCTACTGGTCTGATTTCAGGTGCTGACTTACCTGGAAAAAAATCCCCATGAAATCTCATAAGAATATGTAATAAACATAGCTATATGCTATGACCTGAAATATAGTGAAATTCAAACTCAGAATGTAACTAATATAAAGAAAAAAGAAGACATCAATTTTTTCTTCTCTTTCTGTTATAATAATCTTAGGTATTATACGTATCAATAGAAAATAAAGACTTTTCAGCTAGCTGAGGGATTGCCTAGTTGGCAGTGGCCTTTTAGGACCTTAGGTGAATGTAATGTTAAATCTTTCTCTATGTTTTTATTTCAACAGATACTATTATAAAAGAGAAATCCTGGAGCGTGTGGATGGTCGGAGATTAGTGTATAAATTTGGAAAGAATGCACGTGGCTGGAGAGAAAATGAGAATTAAGATGTCAAGAAATACCATTTAGAACACCTGGATGTAAATATTCAAAGACTATTTTCTTATATTTATGTACCAAACTAGGGTGAAAAGCCAATTCTACTTCTGTCGGGAAGAAGGAACATTATCATTATTGGTGTTAAAATTATTTTATTTGAAGTATGTCCTGTATGGGGAAAAAATGTACACAGTTTTCTGTGATATAAGTTAACATTATAGAATTATGATTATTTTTCCCTTCTTGTGAAGTTTTTCTCTTTTTTTTTTTTTAATCATACAGGCATAATGTGATTTATGACTTATGCAAAGAAAGGGAAGGAGCTAAATACTAGGGCATTTAGGGAGTATGATAACCTACTTTGGAAGGCAACTGTAAGTGGAGGAAACAGTAAAGCATCTCTGAGCCAAGTAGTCTTCTTCCATAGTCAGCTGGAATATAGCTTCCATTGGCCGATACTGCTTGTTCCTCACCTCCTCTGATTTCTGAGTATTTTAACACTTTTGCTGGCTTCTAGTTGCTTTTGTTGAATCAGATGATGGGTTCCTCTTCAGCTAGCTTATCCTAGCCACTGAGAGCAGTGGTGCTGCAATGTGGCTGTCAGCATTTATTTGGAGAACCAATCCTGCTTCCTCCACTGGGACCTTCTTCAGTAGGCAGAAGTTTAGGACCTGACCTTACCTGGTACTGAGCATCCTCCCTAATCTCCAAAGGGCATTCAGCTCATCCCAGGAAAAGGGTTATTTGTTTTTAACTAACATCTTTGAGGTGAACTGCAGGAAAAGAGTCAATCTCAGGGACCAGAAGCTATTGAAAGAAGATAATTGTTTTCTGACTGGGCAAACTTACTAAAAGGCACCAGTTTCCCAGTAGAAATATTAATACTCCTTCTACCTTCTTATATGCCTAATTAAAGCATTCACATCCATGCCATACGAAACAGTGAGGAGGTGGGCAAGCAGAATTTATACTAATCTCATGGCATGAGAGAGAGTCTCCCCAGTTCCTTCAAGTCGTGTGGTCCTCCTGGCAGGTCAAGTCTCACTTGGACAGATAGTTTCAAAAAACCTTTGAGAAATGCAAAGCTCTATTGCATGTAAAACGTTAGTTCTCCCTACTTTTCTCAAGTCTAACTCTATATTCTATTTGTATTTGTCAACTGTGCTTGGAACTTTTGGTTTGGGGGAACCCATCAACGTAAAGACACTGAGATTTTGTGGACATTCAGATCTGGGTCAGTATTTTGGGCTCATCTCTAGCAGTCCTATGTGGAGACTGAATGTTCACTGGCAGCTTTTTTCTTCTCCAAGTCACAAATGCTTCCTGCTGGTACCAAACACATGTAGAACATAGGGAAATAAAAACCAGAGGAGGCAGCACTTCACTAGGTCACTGAATACAACTCCCACACATGTGGGAGTTGAGAAACAGAATTTTCTTAGTGATATTAACAAAGATGAAACCAAGATCAATTCCAAACCACTTTTTCAGGGATGGGGAATCTGGAAAACAGGACAGAGGCTGAGAAGTCCAGGACAAAAAAGAAAAAAAAAAATTAAGAAAATTAAGAATATTAAGTCCATCCAATATCCATTTCCTCAGGTGTCCCCTGGATGTAAATCCATATTAGCTTAAAATATAGCAAAGTGCAGCTGGAGGTTGTAGGATATTCCATTTTTTGTCTTAAAAGGAAATACAGATGAAAACAAGAGACAACAGAATTATCAATATAAATGGTATCGAATGTGCTTAGAAACAATTTATAGGCAAACATGAGAGCCTAACTTGTTATCTACACATGTAGGGCATGTCAAACAATAACACCACCTCCTACACTGTGTTTGCCAGAGCTGTCACCATCAATTACCCATACAAGACAATTTTTACTTTTCATAACCTGGGTGGAGAGAGGTTCATCTAGTTTACAAATCAAATAATAAGCCTCTGTACTTCAAAGCATTTCTTCTCTCAGTCTATCTCTCTTTTTTCTTCCTCTGGACCGACTGTGCTAGCCTTGCTTGCTTTTGCGCAACTCAAGAATTTCTTTCTTTTTAGCTCTATTAGCTACATTCCACTTCCTTTACCATCATTTTGTAGTGCACATAACAAGAACCAGGACACCAGACAAAGAGAGCATCTTCTCTTTGCTTTAAAGACTGTTCCTTCCCCCCACCCCATGGTTATTTGCAGCCCTTTGCTCCATGCTCTTCACCCCCCGCCACTCCCCCTCCACATCTGGAATGAAATCTGAAATCACTGGTACAATCAAAAATCCACACTACTGTTGGACCTTATCTCAGGAACATACATCTTACAGCAACTGATTGTAATGTCTTCATAAAGCTTCTTTCTATCAGACCTCTCACCAAACTTCTGGGGAGAAAAAAAGAACTTGTGATAGACACGTGTCACCACTTGGTTACAGAGCAGCAGCTAAACCTGCTTTTAAAGGTTTTGAAAGGTAAAGCTTTATTTAGAAGCATACTGTATAAATCTAGAGGGTGATTTATGTTGGGTGCAGTACAAATGTCAGTCTTCCACTGTCACGTCATTCAGCACATGGAAATTGTGCAAGTTTCTATTCCCATTCTGCAGAACTTTTCAGATTAGGTACTTGTCATTCAGCATTACAATAGCACAAAGTTGGAATAGAAGCCAGCCAACATTTACTCTGTTTTACAAACATATTAACCTTTGCCGAAGACAAACACAAAGGACTTCTCAAAACTACAGTTCTTGCCAAGGACAGATCCAACCAGCCAAAGGGAGTTGTTTTGGTTTTTTTTTTTACCAAACCTAAGCAAATGGAGAAAATGAAGAGTTGAATGTTTATGTAAAGTACTATTTAAACAAAAAGCATTTCTGATTGCTCTTTTGTATTTCAGAAGCTGAGCAATCATATTTTTAGATGTATCCTTTGAGTTAGCAGCTGCTGAACTGGTAGCACCATGTGTATAGATTTTTATTGTACCATAATTTTTCATATGTATAAAGCTCTAGATTGGAAAGTATATTATATTTATATAGTTACATGCAAATCACAATGTTAAACGTGTTGGCATGAGCACTCTCAAACTTACATTTTCTGCACAAAAATAGAGCAACTTACTCTGAAAACATCCTGAGAAACTCTATGTAGGCTGGTGAACCACCCAGACATTAAAATGTTTAGTTACATTTTCATCTTCCTTTCTGCAGCACATTGCATAATTCCTGCTTGCTTCTCACAGCATCATCTTCAATGTATACGTGTGGAAACAAATCCAAGTTAGATATTTCACTATGCCACTGTAAATCTCAGCTCGGAGGCTATGTATCACAAAATGGTTCTACAGACTGTTTCTATTTTTGTGGATGTGATATAAATTCAAATAAAACATGAAAGAAATTTTCTGATTAATATTTATCTTCACCTTTTTATGTCTTGAGATGGGAAGTGACTAATACAAATTCTTTCTATACTGGAGAACATTGTAATATTGTTGAAAGGGCTGATGTAACTACCACAAAATCCAAAAGCTTAAATTTACTAGTATGTTGCATAGCCCATGTGTTGTGAAGATACTGGATTTCCAAACCTGTTTTATGTCTCACAGGCCTTGCTGGAATACTCAATTATGTCGACACAGATAGATTGCCTTTCTTGTTTGGCTGCTAACTTTACAAAGGTCTTACTTCAGCACTGATTTAAGTTTAAGGTGTTTTGAAGTGTGTGCAAGGGCTAGGCTGATTAAGGATGCTATTACTCACCCTGAGCATTTCCTTTACTGAAACAAAGCAGCTAAAACTACGAAATCCTGTACTTCATGTTATTTTTCCATCTAACTGGCAGCTACAAGAACACTCAGAGAGGTCAAGGGAGGGAATTCTCCCCTTCTACTCTGCTCTGGTGAGATCCCCACTGCAGTTGTGTGTCCAGCTCTGGGGCCCCCAAAACAACAGGGATGTGGACCTGTTCAAGTGAGTCCAGAGGAGGCCACGAAGATGCTCCAAGGGCTGAAGCACCTTTGCTACGGAGGCAGGCTGAGAGAGCTGGGCTTGTTCAGCCTGGAGAAGAGAAGGCTCCAGGGCCTAAAGGAGCCAACAAGAAATCTGGAGAGGGGCTTTTGACAAGCGCATGTAGTGACAGGACAAGGGGGAATGGCTTTAAACTGGCAGAGCGGAGACTGAGATTAGGTATCAGGAAGAAGTTCTTCCCTGTGAAGGTGCTGAGGCGCTGGCACAGGGTGCCCAGAGAAGCTGTGGCTGCCCCATCCCTGGCAGTGTTCAAGGCCAGGTTGGACACAGGGGCTTGGAGCAACCTGCTCTAGTGGAGGGTGTCCCTGCCCGTGGCAGGGGGGTTGGGACTAGGTGAGCTTTAAGGTCCCTTCTAACCCAAACCATTCTATGATCCTATGAACATCTCTCCTGATTTGGTCTGCAGCTTGAGGAAAAAAGTGAAAATCCCTATACTTAATAGAAAGTCATTGGGCCTGCGTGGTGTTCACACTGGGGTGGGAGCTGTGGCTACATCAGTACAGTGCAAGAGTGCAGTGAATGGACCTGCAACGAGCCAACCTGTAGCCCTGCCTTGCTGGGTACCTCAGCACAGCTGAAGTTGGGCTTGAATTGGAAACCATGAACGTCACTGCAATGGGACAAATCACACTGTCATGCTGTATAATCTACAAATGTGCTTAATTTTAAGCGAGTGATTCCACTGCATTTGAAATTGTATACGGGGATGTTAATGAGGATGGTGGCTTCAACTGTTCCGACTACATGGACTCGTCCTATATCTGGACCCAGAATTTCAAGAAACTCCAGCATTTTGTCCACCTAAGTAGGAGAACTTGTTTGAGTTTTAAACACAGGCACAACCTCTACGTTTAGCATGCAAAGCCAGACCTGTGCCCTGGAAGAGTGGTCACAGTTTGAAAACCTGGGAGGCCCTAGCAAGGTTTCAAAAGGAATTGGAACCATATTTCAAGCAAGTTCAGGCTGAATTTTAAGTAAGCACGCAGCTAGTTTCCCAGTAAATTACCAGGCCTTTTGTCTGTAGCAAGCTGAGGCCAGTATTGGAGAAAAGACAAATAAGAATATCGTTTGGAAACATGCAAATAAACACACACTTAAAAAACTCCTAACTCTTCTTTTGTTGTGACTTAAAATGAAGCAAAACTTCAGCTTTCAGCTGCGTTCTAAAGCCATATGAAACGAAAATTCAAGGAAAAATTCAGAGCTTGCAAATCCTGTGTAAACTGAGAGTAAGTAAGAAGAACACTGTAAACAGTCTACCAAGCTACATTTAAAACCTGAGAGAGATTTGCTGGCATGTCTGCATCAAGGACAAGCGAGAATTGCTTCAAGCGAGTGAAATCTGGTGCTGCAGAAAGATGATCAGTTAAGAGTTACCAATAGTAATAGCTTCCAAGAAGTGTAAGAGGAATACTTAGAGTAATTTGAAAGATAGATAGGGTTTTCAGCTTTTGTTCCCTTGCTGATAGAGCTTTCACAATGCAAAGTCCTGAGCTTTGTGGCAGCCAAGAATTTCTTGTGACAACTGCTTTTATCGCTTTTCTTCAGAAGTTCAGCACGTTCAGTCAATATTTTCATATGGAAATGTTCGAGAAAATAATAGGGAGGCAACACCAGGAGAAAGAGAACGAGGAGATGGCGAGGTCTTACTGCACCAAACAGCAATGGAAATGCAAAGGCTGTATACACCAAAAAACTTCATGCCATCCAAGTCGGTCTATTTATAGTCTTTCCATCAGAGGCTGGTTGCAAAAATTACACATGAATTAGCGTTTACAAGTCTAATTATAATTGCAAGGAGAACAAGAAATTAAGAACAATATGCCTGTGTGCATTGCATAATCCTGTGAGCCTAAAAAATATTTAATTATGAAAGTAAAATGACTGAAGCACTATTTCTGCTGAAGAATTTCTCTCCTCTGTCTTCAGAATGATGTGACATCCTCCTCTGCTTTCATCTGGGTTTTGATTTTTCAACAACAAGATTCAGTCTCAACACAGGGAACAAAGAAGGGAGCTGGATGCCCTGTAATGTTGTAGCAGGTATTGCAAAACAAATAGGCAATCTATAGCTTCTTCTTCCTATGCTTTTGAATTCCTTATTTAGCATTTATACTGCTCCAGGGAACAAGGTGCTTTGTGTAAGGTTGGGGATAAATTTGGTCTGTGTGATGCCACTAAAAAGAAAAGGAAGCATAAAATTATTTTTAAGATTGCAAATGTTTCTTTTTCTACAGCTGAGGTTCTGATGCATCTGCCCCAACCAGTTAACATACCATGCAGTAGTATTTTTCTTGAGATGAGACTGTTGAATGGCTAAATGTGGTTTAAAAGGGCTGATTATTTCTGTGAGAAATTTGAAACAGGCTCAAGTTTTAGTTTCAGTTTCAGTGACCCTGTATTATTCCTGCAGGAAAAGCCTAACGCCAAGATTTATTTTACAAGAGTATTTTCATGTTCAAAAGCTCTCATTGGCAAATTTTGTTACTGAAAACCAGGCAGATTTCCAACATAGCAGGAAAATTAACAACACAAAATAAATCAGGATATTTATTTTCTTTTACCATTTTATTTTTAACTTTTGAGGAAAGGTTATGTAGTAATCTTCCTTTTACAATTTTATTACTGCCTTTTAAATTATTGTCGTTGCATCAGCAGTGAATCTAATTTAATAGATGGAGTCACCCTTTAAAAAGTATTTTCTATATCCTATCGAGCAGATGCAGACACAGGGAAATCTTAATTACTGACAGCAGCTGTTGAATATATTTCTCTGTAAAGTAGACACATATGTTTGGGACATATGCGGGTTGACATACCCTGCTGGATGGGATGTTCCCACAGGAACTGGCTTGACTAAATCTCTTTCAGAAAGTGTTACACTAACAAGATTCGACTGAAGATCTGTTAAGCAAACCATTCAGCAACAGTAATGTAAATTCAAACCTGGTGAGAAGCCCCAAAAGCAGACAAACTGTCCAAGTAAGCTCCAAGAAGAGTGCTGGTGACACTTCAGTACTTCTCCAGTGACTCGTCCGGTTTTAGGAGTTACAAAGATAAATGTGGAGTTGTGGCAACTTTAAGCGCAAAGTGGAAGACTCTATGAAGACCCCTGTAGAAGATGAGATAGATTCTTCTTCCAGTGATTTAGATCAACTGATTCATTAAGTCAATCAGACCACAAAATGAGATTAGCAGGTAGACTATTTATTGCAAATATCACTCATCATGAAAATCACTTTATTTCCCTTGGCAGATGCTTCTTGACTGATCCCATATTTTTGCATAAGTATAGATACACACTAGGATTTCTCATTTCAGTCCATTTCAGTGAGGACTAAATGCCTTTTTAAGCTGCTTTTTATAGCTCCTTTCTGAATCTTGAAAACTTCAGGCAGTAAGTGACCTGCAGTGTTGTGTGGCAAGGAGATCCTTGTGCTTCACAGCTCATTATGGAAGGCTTCAGGACAGCTTCGTAGCAATCAATGGATGAGGAGAAGTGCTTTGCCACTCTCATAGTAAAGAATTTCTTTGTAATATCTCATCTCAATCTCCCCTCAGTCAGTTTAAAGCCATTCCCCCTTGTCCTGTCACTAAAGGCACTTGTCAAAGGCCCCTCTCCAGGTTTCTTGTTGGCCCTTTTAGGCACTGGAAGCTGCTCTAAGGTCTCCCCGGAGCCTTCTCTTCTCCAGGCTGAACAAGCCCAGCTCTCTCAGGATGATGAGACACAGCTCAAGAAGTGAGATCATGAAGTGCTTTGGGAAAGTGAACTGCATCTTCTCCTTCAAGTTTTGCCAGCTTTGCTCACTATTTCTCAGCTCCTGCCTTCAACCTTTTCTCCCATCTGCTTTTCACAAGTGGGGAGGTTATAGCACTGCTGGCTGTACCTTCCCTGAAGGGAATGTAGAGAGTTTGTCCATCAGCCCCTTGGTCTTCTGAGTCGGCTGTCAATGGCTGTGACCAACCTAGCCCTTTGGCTCTAGCTCACATGGCTCTAGGCTGTGAACTTGCAAGTCAGGGAAATACAAAAATGCAACCCACATCTGAGATCAGGGGGTCTGTTACTGAGTCACTGCAGGTTGGAGAGAATGGAGGACCACACCACAGGAGTGATGTTGCCTTGTTTCCCGTGGACTATATAGTACTTGTCCTTTACACAGTCAGCCCACCAAGCCTGTGCACAAACACTGGCAAGAGGAGAAACAATCTTTGCCGCCAAAGCCTCGCGGACTGCAGTCTTATGCTGTCTAAGATCCCTGTATTTTCAAAGAAAGCTTAAACAGACAGACAATTAATTAAAAAAAAAAAAGGGGGAGGGAGGGAGGAAACGCCTTGAATTTCATCCTGTTCATGGCAGATACAATCATAATGTCTTAGGTAATTAGCTGTGTCTGAAATGATGATCACTCATTTTAGGAGTATATAAAATCTATGAGTTGCGATGTGAGGCAACCTGCAAGTCTCTGTGCATCCTTCCAGAGCTCCCTCTGTACTCTTCTATCTCTAAATCGTACCTCCTCTCCTGGGGGAAGGCTCACCAAGAGCTTATCAGATTCAATTAGTGCTGTTTCATATCAATGTTCTCATGTGAAACCAGAATACAAATAAGCCAAGACTACCTCCGTACCCCCCAACAATTACAAATGCCGATGATTCACCAGTTATTCATGCCAAACCAATATTTTTCAGTATTTTATAGTTCATGACTGCAACAGTTCAGCGTGTTCAGGCTGAAATCATTGGCATGTCAGGAGGCATCTAATGGAGAAGGGCACCCTGCGCGGGGACGTCTGGCATACGCATCAGCTATCATGCAATCACGTACAGCTTATAGACACTCCTTGCTTTTCCAGTAGGTTCAGGGGTGAGGGGATAATAAAAGTTATATTTGATTTCAAGGAAATCTAGAGTTAGATGATAAAGCTAGTGCAATCTATTGCCTTGCTGCCACTGGCAGAGGGACACACTTTGCCTTTGCAGCCATGGCAGTACCTGTGGCTCAGGGGCTGCCTGGTGGCCCTGCGAGCTGATGCAGTTCTGTAGAGCTCTGATCAAGCTGGAGTGGGTGAGGAAGTAAACATCCTATTGTGTCAGCCCAACTCATACCCACCACTGCTGGCAGCTGAGAGCATGTCAGATGGAGCACTTCTTTTATTTTACTATGAAAACAGAGATCAGGGTGGGCAGTGCTTAAAATATGAAGGATTGGAGGACTGCAATATATTTTGAGGCTGACAATCACCCTTTGGACCCCTAAAACCTGAACTCGCTATGTCAGCGAAGGAAAGTAACTCACTGTGTGCTGTGTGTTCATACTCGTGAGGAGCAACCCAGTGGTATCAAATTCAAGGGGGCAGAATACAAAGACCCATTGTCAGTGTCCCAGAAGCCGAGCAAGCACCGTCTCATCCCAAGTATATTCTGGTGCCATGAAGTTTGGTCTCTGTGAACAGCTGTAATGAGACCTGCCTTTTATCTTGGTTTCCATCAGGTGTAAGTTTTCAATACACATACAATGAAAAGTTATGTGCTGGAGCTTAAACCCTTTTTTTCTGGTGTGTAGAAAGAATTTAATTCACTATGCATGGATAACCCATTTGTTTATACTCAAGTTAAGAACAAAGCCAGCTAATAAGCTTTGCTGTCACCTTTAATAAATGGTTTCACAAGATAATAACTTCATGTGGCTACGCCCAAGGGCCATCAGCATTTTTAAAGCCTCTTCACATTTCAAGTAAAAGTCACACTGTAACAGCCAGGAACACTATGTGAGAAATATTACATATTGGTATTTTGGCTCAAGATTAAGGTGACAAGTTACAGGGGATCTGTGGGCAGGGAACTTTTCAGCAGAACCCCCACCTCAAAAAGCATGACCATCATCAAGCCTTTCCTCAGCTTGGAAGAAACCAAGGCTGGAAGTGGAGTCTTACGAGGAACATATGTCCCAGATCAGCTGCCATGTGGAATACCTTAAGCTTGATTGCAGCTTAATTTAGTCATAGCCTATTTAAGCAGATGAGATGCTCTCTGAGAGTGCAGCTCTGGCTCCCTTGTCTTGTTGCTCTATGTCTGTTGTTGCCTGATGTGTTGGTCTCAGCACTGCTGCATAGGCTGGATCTGCTGACTGATCAATTCCAAAATAAGTCTGAAATGAGAAAGGTTAAGGGTTTTGGTTCATCTACACATCCTGGGGTCACAGGATCATCAGTTCCAACTCCAGGGAGAAGGTAGAAACCTGTAGTCAGAGCAGGAGAGATGACTTCCTACCTCTTCAGCAGTTATTTCTAGTTAGGACAGCATAAGCCAATTTGTGAAACATCAAGTGATCACCTGCTTCATGAAGAAGACTGGTAGGTGAATATAGAATGATGAACCTTTCCTTAAGTTTTGTGTTTTACTTTTGCCACGGTGTTTCTCTGGCCTGAAGAGTGTTTTTGTGCACCTAGCAAAGCATGGGTCTCTAGGGGCCGGTGAGTTTGATGGTGTGAAACTGGCAGTTGTTCCTCCTTGCCCCACCTCTTAACACAAAACATGGGAACCTGGGATGACCGCGAGCTTCCCCTGCTAAGTGGCAAGGATGAGTTTGTTGAGGAGCTAGTAACACTAGGTGTTAGTTTGGGAAGAGGTCATACGAGCCACAGGGATCTCTGCAACTCTGACATCCATTCTGCCTGGGGGGTATGTATGGTCTGAGAGTAAGGGAAGAAAGAGGACCAAACCTACTGACATATATGGGTTTGGGTACTGGGGTGGGTTTGGGTGGGGGTGTGGGATAGGAGGGTGTATTACCAAACTCCAGAGATGTGTTAAAAGTGGTGGAATATAACAAAGAGAAGGAGAAACTGTGAAGGCGAGTTTTGAGAAGGACTTGTTGGCTGTGCAGTGTGTCCTTCTGAGGGGCTGGCTGGTTGTATAGCTGGAGGTGCTTGGGCTGCAAAGCTGTGCTGTGCTCACCCTGCTGCAGTGCACGATCAGAATTAGAAACCATTATGTCTAATGACTGAAATTGCAGCATGATGCATCTAGTCCTTTTGAACTCTGGATGCTGCATTTGCATATTAATATCTGAGAACAATTACCTCACGTCTCCTGAGGGGAGTAGTTGAGGCCCAATCACCAAGCACCAGTAGGGCCTGATTTTCAGAGCCAGTGAGTAATCGCCTATCCCATGAAAAACTGAGATGCAAAATAAACTGCAGATAACAATCGGGTAAAGGCAGAGGGAGAGGGTAGGTGTGACCTAAGATGTTTTTTTCCATCTCAAACTTTTATGATTTGGCTGTATGTGTTCGGCTGATATGCTAGCTATTATTATAAAATAAAATACTGTGTGATCAACCCACACAGCTCCATTCCCCAGTCAGTTCCCACACCTTCATTCCCCAGCCCATTCAAAGGGATTGGTTGAAAGAAAACCCAAAGAAACCACAAGCGGAGTGGATCATCACAACACTGCAAAGGCCCGACTACAGACAATTAATTTCTTTGGGATAGATTATTCCTTGGGTTTACAAATCTGTCCAAAGGAGTGAGGCAGAACAACACATCTTTCACCTAATGGTAAGCAGCAACTACATGTCTGGGTTCAGGTGTGATGCCTGGGTCAGGCATTTGTTCTGCATACATACCTTCCCAAAAGCGAGGGCACAGAGGTCAAGTGGAGTCATAGCAATGCTTCTCTGACTCAGGTGGTGAAAAAGGGGAGATGGAAACTGCTTTGTGAGGAGTAGAAGATGTTACTTGCTTTCAGGAAAACTTAGAAAAGAAAATATGATTCTCACTGAGTGAAATTGACAGGGGGTGTTAAAGCAAGATAGCTACAATTATCCTTTCAATCTAGCCCTACGTAAGAAGTGCAAAGTTGTAAGAGATCTGCGGTCCAAATATTTGGTTAGCAGAAAGTGGACCTCTTTATAGCTAGAGAGTCTGAGGTACTGCAGGAACTACCTCCATCCTCACGTATCTGCCACACCTCGGTGAAAAAGCAGACGGGTGCACTGAGGGTGCCTTGCAATGGAAAGGGATGGCATTAAAAGAGTTAAAGTTTTAGTATTTGAAAATGTTCTTAAGTATCTTACTTTCTATCTACCAAATGGAATAAAGCGTAAATCATAAATATGACCTGGATCATTACCTGTGTGTGAAAATGTACCCACATAATCACACACAAGTTGTTTCCCAGAGAAAGCCTATTATCTTAACTATGAAGTCCAAAAGTGTTAATCACTCCAGCATGTGACCTCTCATCTTCTCATTGGCAATGTCTGATATTTTCTTTTTCTTTTTCTCCACTTGTTATCATACAATCACAGGCTGGTTTGGGTTGGAAGGGACCTTTAAGCTCGTCTAGTTCCAACCTCCATGTACAGGCAGGGACACCTTCCACTAGACCGGTTTGCTCAAAGCCCTGTCCAACTTGGGTGCCAGTGCCTTGCCATCCTCACAGTGAAGAATTTCTTCCTAATATCTAATCTAAATCTCTCTCTTCTACCGTAAATCATTACCCTTTGTCC
Organism: Nestor notabilis; assembly: GCF_000696875.1. Taxonomy (NCBI): domain Eukaryota; kingdom Metazoa; phylum Chordata; class Aves; order Psittaciformes; family Psittacidae; genus Nestor; species Nestor notabilis. Next base: position 30,435 of record NW_009935184.1, on the reverse strand, counting down.
TATCACTACATGATAGTGGGGTCTGTAGCAGACACCCGCTCTAATGTTCCCTGTTCCTGCCCTCCCTTTAATCCTGACCCATAAGCTCTCAGTTGGCTCCTCATCCATCCCCAGCTGGAGCTCTGTGCACTGCAGCTGGTCATTGCCGTAGAGAGAGAGACCCCTTCCTCACCAACCATGCTTTTCCTTCCTGAAGAGCCTCTATCTTTCCATTCTAACACTCCAGTCACAGGAGGCGTCCCACCACACCTCTGTAATGCCAATGAAGCTGTAGCCCTTCAGGCATGCGCACGCCTCTAACTCCCCTTGCTTGTTCCCAATGCTACGTGCATTAAGATAATGTAACTGTTGCCTTAAGATAATGGAACTGGAGGCTTTATTCTTTTTTTCCTTTAGTGTAATTGTAAATATGCTTCTTCTAAATAGATCCTACTTTTGATAAACAGGGCAGAATGATCATAACCTCTGTGGAGTGCTATGTAGTCACTTAGGAAGGGACTTGCGTGGGAACGTAAAATGTGCCGTATTGGTTTTCATCACTCGCAGGGATCTTGCAGTGGTTGCTAGTACCCATTTCAGACAGACACTCTCCTTATTTACCGCTGTGCCACGCCGTATTCCAGACACAAATCTTTCTCAATGCTTCAAGTAACTGCAGCTGAAGCACTGCATGTAGAAAGCTGACTTATGACAAGCGTGTGTGTCAGAGATCCAGCTGCAACACCATGTCTCAGGAAATTATTTCTGGAATGTGATATGTTTGAAAAGATTTCTGTAAAGCCTTGAAAATAATATAGATTAATGCTTTTCTGGTTTACTATACACCTTCATTTTTTGCAGTAATACAGAGAAAGGAATAGTTTGCCAAAGTGAAACAGTATAATCCACAGGGGAGACAGCTCAGGTAGTGGTGTTTGGAGTTGTTTGCTCATAAACCTTTAATTCTACTTTGGGCCTGTCAGTTTTATCTCACCAAGGTGTCCCTGCCTATGGCAGGGGGGCTGGAACATCAATTTACTGAGTCTGCAGGTCATGCCAGCCATCAAAATGATGATGACACGTCACAGATGAAATAAGTGAGAGGCCATTCCAGACAGACAAAAGCACAATCAATGGTTCAATACGCTGCAGAAGCAGTTACATGAAGACGTGGTGATGAATGTCTTACTGGGTGCTTGTTTGTAGAAATAAGGAACATAGAATCACATGTTAAACATGAGTTGGCAGTGCCATGCTGTTGTGAAAAAATAGATGAAAGTATAAATAGGTGTGACAATTGTGACTTAACAGTATTGACCTTCCAGCCCACTCAGCAGCAGTGAGATTGGCTTAGTTATAGGATTATGTCCAGCTTTGGACACTGAACTTCAAAAAACACAAAACCACCCAAACCAAAACCAGGAGCCTGGAAGTGTAGCAAGAAGGGCCAGAGATCTAGCAATGTGTTTTATGAGGAAAGATTAGAAAATTGGGGTTATTTTACAGGAAGGTGCTAACAGTCTTCAAATATGCAAAAAGTTGCAAGAAAGGAGATAAACTTTTCCCCATTTCCAGTGAGACAAAGCGAGATATAACAAGCCTAAACTATAGCACATGAAATCTGGGTTAGATGTACGCAAGAGATTTGTGATGGGATGGATAGGAATCCCAACAGTAGACATTTGTAAGAACAAGTTAGACCAACGTCTTTGGGGAATTACATAAGCACAGCTGGGCTGATCTTTCCTTTGGGTGAGGGATGGACTGGCATGATCTTAGATCTCTTATTTGTTTGGGGTTTTTCTTGAGAAAAAAACCCTTATGAAAACTTGCTGCTCTGTGTAAAAAGGACTGTGGTAAATGAATAGTGCAAGAGTTTAGCAAAATAGCAGTAATGAAAAAAAAATAATGACAAAACCTGTAAAATGCAAAGTGTTAGAGACATTTCTGGTTTGACATGTAATCCAGTTAATCAACTGCCAAGTTGCCTTTTTTTTCCCCCCCTGTGTAAAATTGGAACTTTTAACCAGTCCCATTCTTGTTGCTGACCAGTGGGACACAAAGGAGTCCCATAGGAATGTGGATATGTGGAAGAAACAGTTTCAAAAGAAACAAAACAAGTTAAAGGAGTTTATGCTATTTTATTTTTCCTTTCACGTATCGTGAGTAGGTCACCTCTTTTGCAACACTCTTCCATGCTCTGTTTTCAGTCTCTAGTTTCAGTCTTCAGTTGAGATCTCAAAAAGTAGATAAAGAGAAAAGAAGAAATCTTACCCACCACTGAATGTCCATATCACTATCAACAAAGCAACAAGAAAAGGAGACACAGCCAATCTGACGACTGCTGAGACAAAGAAAATACATTAGCATCAATGTTCTAAGCTTGGTATTTAGGAAGGTAGTAACAAAACGCTGGCTGCGGCCTACTAAGACTAATCATCTGAGGATCCTCTGCAGTCAGTGAAAGCTTTTTGTGTGCTATTAGGTTTGGGACAGGCAGAATATGTGATGCTTATGTTGGGAGTGTCAGCAGACAAACTGTTTATGGCTAAGCAGCACACACTCCAGGAGGAGTGAAAGACCTATGCAAAACGTGCTGGCTCTGATGTCAACCAGATATGTTCATAGCAACTATAGATAAGTTCTAATGACTAACTTACTTAGTACTTACTAAGTTGGTCCTATTACTTAAAACAAACCTTTCCTTACCTGGGCGTTTGGAGAATTTCAGCACAAAATCAAAAGAGAGAAGATGATCCAAGAGTTAACAAGATGGAAATGTCTTACTGAGCTTGCCAGACCACAGCAAAAAGGATTTTGGATACCTAGAATGACTTGGCATCTGGTACTGTCGTCCTCAGGCACATGAAATCAAGTGGGATTTGGATGTGTCAGAAGCAAGCACTGAGCCTCATTGCTATCTTCTATGGATAACTTGCTCTCTTCCTGATGCCTAAGTAGGAACCAGGATATGCCTAATCAGACCAATGAAAAGATGTAGAGATTAAACTGCAGTAATGAGATGACTAGAGAAGATCTCTCACATGCAACAGCTTCATTTCCATGCTTAAATGATTTACTTCTTTATGAAGTCCACTTGAATCAGCATTTCATCCAGGCAAATTAAATGTATGTGGAAGAACAGTTGGCATCTTGACCACAACTTACGCTATGGATGTGGATTTAAATACACAAGACTGCAGAGTTAGATATTACTAATTAATGAAATAGAGAAGAAAAAAAAATTTTGCATATGCTTACTCTTGCCAAAAACGTTACAGAAATCCTCAAAGGTAAGTGTAGAGCATTTAAAAGATGTAAGAAAGAGCAATCACCAAATATAATTTCTCACTTCATAAATAGACTATTGATTTCAGCAATGTAGGTCCTGCGTTGGAGGCACAAACCAGAACGCAGACCACGAAGATGTGGGTCTCTAGGGAACATAACCCAAACCCTGTAGTTTCCACTAAAGGGAAGCACAGCCTGGCAGGCTGTCGTGTTATGCGGTGCAGTCAGGCCCTTCTGCAGTATGCACCCCACATATCTCCCCCCAAAATGAGCAGAAAAAGTGAGGAACCTGGTGATGCCTGTGATTTTTCTGAACGTGTT
>NW_009935184.1:26251-26813 GCF_000696875.1 Nestor notabilis | reverse complement strand
GGCGTGATGTGCAAAGGTTCCCCTGCGCCAGAGCCAGCGGGTTCAGCCTGGCTGCAGCTCGGGGCCGGGTGCAGTGCTGGGGTGCCCTGGGTCACCAGAAGCAGCCCAGGGTGGCTGCTGGAAGCAGGCTGGACACAAAACTGGCACAGCTTCTCTGCTGAACTGTCTGTACGCGGCACCCCGTGCAGCAGAAATGACTCGCAGGTGGTTTCGTGCTTGCTGCCCAAGGATGCTGTAGCTCCTTGATGATCAAGGTTCATGTCTTATATCGTTAGGTGGATCGCTGCTGTAAGAGTGATGTTTTGAGAGCAGCTGTGAGGAGAAGGACTTGAAGGCATTCAGTGATGAGAAGTTCCTCATGACCCAGCAGTGTGTGCTGGCAGCCCAGAAACCACCCATGTCCTGGGCTCCATCACCAGCAGTGTGAGCAGCAGGTCAAGGGAAGGGATTCTCCCACTCTACTCTTCTCTGGTGAGAGCCCCCCTGCAGGCCGGCATCCAGCTCTGGGGGCAACAACACAAGAGGGATGTGGAGCTGTTGGAGCGAGTCCAGAGGAGGCCCT
>NW_009935184.1:21815-25946 GCF_000696875.1 Nestor notabilis | reverse complement strand
GTGTTCAAGGCCCGGTTGGACACAGGGGCTTGGAGCAACCTGCTCTAGTGGAAGGTGTCCCTGCCTGCTGCAGGAGTTTGGGACTAGGTGAGCTTTAGGTCTCTTCTAACCCAAACCATTCTGTGATTTTATGTTATTTCTGATGTCTGGACTGGCTTGCGCTCTGATCAGGTCTTTGCCCCTGTAATGGGACAATGAAAGGTACATGGACTGCCCCAGCTTGTCAATGTAGACACCCCATGTCATAACAGAAAACGTCATCTGGGCATGCAAATGGTTTCATTCAGCCTGCTCAGGTGCAGGTGGCATTTGAACTGGGAGTGTGTGCCCAACAGCCAAACCTCCCTGGGAAGTGGGCTAAACCCTTGGGACAATTGGTCCATGTAGTGCTCTGCAACCACAGCCAGGCCTGCCAGCGCCGGTGAAAGCAGCTGGGGTTCATCTGCACTGTGCTGCCTGTTCGCACTCTTGGGGCGCATCCGGTGCCTGCGGTGCTCCTGGTGCTGACACCCGTGCAGGAAGATGAGGGGCGGCTGCAGCACTGGTGAGCTGACTTGCTTCAACACAGCCAGAGCTCAGCCCGACCCTCCACGGCTGCTCTCCCTGTGGTGCACCCCACATTCTTCTTTAATGCGTTTCTTCCTCATTGAAAGAGACGCATTAAACCATGTTAAGCCCTATGGTGGATGTTAAGTCTCTGATGGCTACTTATCCGTGTGTCTGCCTCTCTCTCAGCTGCAGGAAGGGCTGGGGACAAGTCAGGCCCATGCTCAAGGTCTCCCGGGAGGCACTCCAAGAATCCCAGATGCTGCCTGGTCCTTCTGCCTACGGGAGGAGCTGGGTAAGTCCCTTTTATGGCATTTCTGAGGGTGAAAGGAGCAGAGATTTTTGAACTCCTGATATTTCAGGCTGAGAGGCTGGTCCCCAGGTCTGTTGGGTTAAGAACTGTGCTGCAGAGGGAGAGTGGAACTGCTGCGCCTGTTTCTCTGTTAATGAAGATAGACTGTACCCTATATTTCTTCTCTGTATTGACTTTATCAGCTTGAAATCTGATGGGTCTGGTATATTTGCAAGAGCCTTGTGTGCATTGTTCTGCTGTTTGGTTTTGATAAAATGCGGTATTGTACTTGATGTTCTTTAGCTACGTCAAACCTTGCTCCATGGCTAATGCATGGCATTAGTCCATACCACAAGTTGTGCAACACTTTGCAGCAAAAATATTGATGCTTCTTGGGGATTAAGAATTTTACTTCAGTGTGATTTTAATGAAAGAAGGGAAGGTAGAATTGGAGGAAGAGTAATTTCACTGCAAAATTAATTTTGGCGAGTAGTTTATAAGGAAAAACCCTTCTTTCTCAGCTCTTCAAGAATTATGCATTCATTCGTTTCTAGAAGGAAATCCTTTTTTTTTCCTTTTTTTGTGACTTTTCAGATTTAATTTCAAGTTGAAGCAAAACAGTAATAATAACAATGCAAAAATGTTTGGCTGGAAGCCCCTCAGAAAGTACATCTCACCAGGGCTAGAGGAGAGAAGGATGAGAGATTTTACAGTAGCTGGTCTCTGCCCCGCTGGATGTTTTCATTAAAGTCTCAAGAACTGTGCACTGCTTGTTCATCTAACCAAATTCCCCTAATTCTGCTGAAACGAATCTTGTCACAGTGGAGGTGGGTTTGGTCTGTTCTGCACAGAGCTGACACTTGGATGTAATCACTCAGGGCAGCTCTGATGGGAACTAAATACATATGGCCTCTGTGGCGGTATCTGAGCTGCTAAATTAAGTAGTGAAGAAACACTCCTTGCTCGGTACTACACTCTCACAGCATCCCTGGCACATGTTTTGCCACTTTCTCAAGTAGTTCTCATGGCAGGGGGTTGGAGTTAGACCTTTAAGGTTCCTTCCAACCCAAACCATTCTATGACTTCATGGTTTAGTTTGCCTGCAGGGACATAGTGGCAGAAATCTGCAAACTGGATGGGCTTCACAGTCCTGGAGGATCAGGGTTAAGGTCTGAAACTGACTGGTGCTTGGGCACCCCAGGCAGAAGGCTGCCTTTTTACCTGAGCTTGTAGCACTGGGGTTTCAGCCTTTATGGCAAGAACATGAGGTTTGTTTTCCCTGCAAAGCGCAAAGCTCCTTCCTGCCCCAGCAGTGCTGAATTTATTGTGCTCCTTGTATTTCCCAGACAAAGGAAGTCCCTGCGCTCTGGAAGGCAAACACCAAAGCAGATGAAATGATCCTGCTACCAGGAGAAATGCTGCCTCTATTTCTCTAGGTAGCAGCAAGATTCTACTCTCACATTGAATCTTTTGACTCGGATTCATAGCTCTATCCATTCATGCTGGGCTGATGGAAGTGATTAGCAGCACGATGGGCTGCCAGGGGTTATTGCCCTGCAATTGGGAGTGCTAATGAGGCTGATACATGCACACAAATTGGTGTTTTGGTTTGTATTACACTGCCTTGAAACTTGGCAGTGTGTGGTGGTGATTCATGACCCCATCAGCTGCAACTAAATAGAATTTTGAATTCTATATTTTAGATTTTATGTCCACTGTAAATTCTTTGAGACCGATTGTGGCTTTTGATGATTTGTTTTCCACAAAGCTCAGTCCCTACTGAAACTGGCAGCTGCTACTCTGGGTATTAGCTCTACTCCTATTAACCACAACAATAATAGCAGCGAGCACCTATGTGAACCAGACAATGAGTTTATTAGATGCCAAAAACACTTTTTATCGTGCAGTGCAAGTGCTTGCATCATACAGCCTGAATGCCTTGACTCCAGCTACAAACTGGACCATTTGGTTTCTTCCAGAGTATTTCTCCGTATGCACAGAACAGCTTCGGGGTCAGTGCTGCATGTCAGCCTAGAGCTGGGCTGTCCAAATCCAGCAGGTCAAAGATGGATGTTCCACACTTAGGCAACAATTTATGCCAATGAGATCGCTCCATCTTGCTCTAAACCCAACACTCATACATATTAGAGGAATCTCTTTACCCACCAGAGTTTGCATGTGGTATTTTTGCTTATTAAATTCCCTGAGTCCTCCGGTCATCATTTGCATTGTTTATCTTCCTCTCTTGGGCTGACAATGTTGCAGTATGAAAAGACTGAGGCTAATTGTTCTGCTATTACAAAGGCCTCTTGAAACAAAGCAGGTTTGGAGGATAATTCAGAGCAGGTGCTCAGTACACGGGAAGTTCAGTTGTCCGAATAACAGATACCACATGAGGTTACTGGCTCTGGAATTGGTTATATTAGTCTCTAGATGCTTCATAGACAGGCAGCTTAGACAACCTCCACGAGTTTATTCTATATCTAATGCTATGAGCATACCATTAATTTGTTTTGCATAACTATGCATGTTTTTCTGGAAGGAGGTCTACCTTTATTTTGCTGACTCTGTTTTACAGCTGTTAGTGTCTTTAGGGATTCAAAACTGTGTTTAAGCATTGCGGATAAGTTGTGTTGAAAAGATGAAGTGATGAAATCCTGCCAAGTCCAGTAGAAAAATTTTCGAGTTGTGCATAAGAACTTTTTTTTTCTTTTTTTTTTTCCTCTTTTATTTTTTTGGTAGCATGTTGTAATCTTATTTAAAAGAATGATGTTGCTGTAGCAGAGCTTCATGGGTTTTCTTAAGTTGTTACAGAGCAGTTAGCCATGAAATTCTACAGAATTTCCATGAGGAAAATGAGAATATCTACCTTTATTATGACTATTTATCCAAGGGCTGGAGTGAGAGAAACAAAACACCATATAGCAGAGTCCTTGCCAAATCTGTCCTTTTCCTTTAGCTGTAGCTTTTAACTGGTGGCAAAGAAAAGTAAGAAAGGCTGCAGTGGAGTTAGATGTAGCAGCAACCATATAAAGGGCCACTGCATCTTTAAAGGTAATTTCTATATCCATATGACATAAATGATTTTTAAATATAAACTTTTACTCGTTTCAGGGAGATTTGTAGTTGCAATCAGAACAAATCTAGGAATGTCCGAAATAGTGCTATAAATGATTCATAAAATTCTGGAGCAAAAAAAGATGGAAAATAATTGTAGAAATCAACGCGAAGGTGTTTTAGACTGTTGGGGTTTGGTTTTGGTTGGTTGGTTGGTTTATTTTTTGATTGTCTTT
>NW_009935184.1:0-21800 GCF_000696875.1 Nestor notabilis | reverse complement strand
GGTGGTTGTGCTTGCATCTTTAAAAATATCCCTTCCTTCTGCAATAAAATGTGAGTTACAAAGGGTGAAGAAAACCCGAAATACAATGGGACAATTCCGAAATGGATCCTGCAGAAGTTGTGCTGTGATTTTACCCTGAAAGAAAAACTGCAATATCCTTGTTTAAGCTAGTCTGTGAAATTTAGTGTTTGATTCAGCTGGAAATTCCAAGAAAATGACTTCCACGTAACACCTGAATAGTTCAACTGCAAATAAACTGGTAACTGTAGCAATATCCATGACAGCATTTGATAGTCAAGCAACATTATTACAAAACCTTTGATAGCAATTCCTTGGCGTTTGTTTTATGTTACTTTAAAGCTTACAATAAAGCATGCTTATAATGGCATGACTTTTTATAATTACATGTATTTGCATACTGTACCTCTTCAATGCAAAATAACCAGCAAACCAAGATAAATAGTCATACATCGAATGGGTAGAGGAAATTAAAAAACAAAAAAAAAAAGCAAAATGAAAGGTGTAACAAAACCCCCAAATCACATGGAAATGAACACTTACCTCTCTTCCTCCTGTGATGCCCAGGTGAATAAACAAAAATTATTTTCTCTTTCTTTTGTTAACAGATTGTTTTGCAAGATTATATCTGTTTGGTTCATTATCGAATCCTGAGCTGTAATTAGGGATTTCCAAGACCTTATGCAATGACTTGGTAGTTCATAGTGGTGTAGTTAATCCCCCCTCACATTAACCCCCCACTTATATCCTCTTACAGTGCAGTATTAGCAGCTAACTGGTGGAGTAAATGAGCTGCAATTACTGCATGGAAAGAGTTAATGAAGAGTTGCTAATACACTCTACAATCATCATTTAGTGTACTACTCAATTACATACCTGTGAAGAGGAGTTTTGAGCCTGATCAGAGGATAATTTTGTACATCATTTCTCCTTTTTAAAGACCTGCTTATTTAGCATTACTTAGTTGATAGAATTGATCTGCATAAACATACATGGTAAGAATTTGGTAGAAATTATAACTAATTGGAATATGTGTTTATATTTCATACATTGGTGCCTGCTTTCTAATTGCTAGCTAGGAAATACAGGTATGTATATATGTGCACTGTGTGAATGGGTGTATTTTATTTTTAAGAATATTTTAAGAATGGAATTCAAATATTTATACTAGTTTTAGGAGCACCATAAAGTTGGATTTCTTAATAGCTTGTTTTCTTTCTAGAGGTTATTAATCACATTTTATGTTTCTTAACTACCTAGGAGTAGTTCATGAATAATCAGTCATGCAAAGGTGTCACACCTGGTTAAATAGCTCAGTCCTGGTTTTACTGCTTCAGTCCTTTATATCTTTAAGTATCTTTATTTAGCTGATATCAATCACCCTAGAACACATGCTCTCTTAAGCAGCCTTATTTCTGCATTAATTCTGCAAAATGCAACAGTTGTGTCTCTTTTTCTTTGGTTATGGAAATCTTTTCCGTACTTATTAATCCTTTCATCCAGAAAGAACTCGTAGTTCCCCCTTTTCCTTCTTTCTTAGTCATATTTCACTGCATTTGTATTCTTGCTCAGTTGCCTTCTCATATAGGTACATGTATTTCTTGTTTTATGCAAAGTCCCTTGTAAGAATATGTCATCTTTTCCAGCACCTTCACTACTGGAACAAATTTCCTTGGATGTTGCAGCCCAAAAAATGCTCTAATGACTTCTTCTCCCCTGTTTGCAACTGGATCTTTACTCCTCCCTGCCTAAAGTGCTTTGACTCCAAAACTGCCCCATGCAGCCTGTCTCTAGTTGACAGCAAGATACTCTGTATTTAAGAAAGCAATTCACTCAGAAGGGGTTTGATAACTTCAAACACAAACAATATTGCTGTCATAATAAACGCCTGGAAAAGCCACCTGGCAACCTAACCCACTCAACTGCTTGGGTATTTATAATGAAAAAGTGATGATGGGTTAAAGTCATAGTAACTAGAAAAGCCAGTCAATGGCTGCCAAAAACACTCTCAGGCTAATGTGAATGTCACTTTCCATTTATTTTCTCATAATCCATTTGTCACGATGGACAGACAGATTTACTATAATGGCTAGTGTCTGCAGATTAAATGTGATTAATTCTGCAAAATGAAAGAAGTGCATCTTCATGCAAAATGTTAATTAGGCTCTAAAAATTGTCTTGTCTCCAAAGGAGAGTCAGACAGAAAAAAAACAAAACCAAAGAAGATAAACTAGTCAGATTATTTCAGGATGATAATTTAGTTAGATCTATTACTTAAAATTCTCTTTTTTTTTTGAATATATTTTAACTTCTGTTCAAGGACTACAGCTGATTATATATATGTATGTGTACATGAATATAAACAAATGACTGTAGCTGAGAAGATGAAGAGAGGTGTCCTATATTTCTGATTCTGTAACAGGCTTGTGACCAAGGACAAGGTATTTTATGTTTCTGTGTATTGGACAAAGTATATGTGAGGATTCAGACAAGCTTTACCTTGAAACTTCTTACCCATCCCCTAAAGCTTTCATCCTGTTTTCAAAATTTTCCCTTGAAACTTCCAGCTCGTGAGTAATACAACATTTATAAAAACAATACCTACCCTGAAAATATCTGCTAAGGGATAGCTGCATAATGTCAAACACATCAACAAGTCATTAGTACCCTAAGCTCCTGATGCATCATCTGACATCAGCAATGCCTGCAATCAGACTGGCAGAAGCTGCTGTTCTGGCTGGTCTTGCTTTTTCAAATTCCTCTTTGCATGTTCACTGCCAGCTGTACAAAACTGATACACCTTTTTGATGAAACAAAGGGAATATTATTGGACAAGCTACTGATAACAATGTGTTGTTATTTGCATATCTAAATGCTCTCTTGTAAGAGCTGTAGGCCTGGGAAGGGTGGGTTTCTGTTAGGGTGACTCACTCTGTACCTTTGCCTGGTACAGGAGCTTTAGTGAATAATAATCACTAAGTATCCTCCCATTGTATGTACACAGAAAGGCAGGAGCCAATCTTTCCAGCCCAGGGAAACCTTCATTATTAAGTACACATAGGAAAAAGTAAGCTTTTGCTCTACAGTGATTGTTTTCTTAGTGTTCCATGGAAACATCGATGACTGACATCACAGAAAGTTCCATGAAATTTTCACAGAGGTTTTTAACCAAGTTTGGTGTTTCTGATACCCAAAATTGTGACAGCATGTGAGTCTTTTCCTTCAATTTTTCTAATGCAAATGTGTCATCTTTTCCAGGCCTCAGACAGTGCAGCTGATGAGATCATTTATGCCCCCCTGATGAATATATTACCGCCTTAATTGGGCTTTAGCTCCAATGTTTCCCCCTTTTTTCTCTTCCCTACCTTCCTATTTATCTTACCTGCCTTTTATAGCATTGTCCCTCCACCTTCTTAGTGATAAATATCTATGTCCCTTCCAGCTCTAATCCTCCAGTTCCTGTTGTGCTTCCAACATTTGATCTATTTTGCTCACTAGATGATAAAGCTGCTCCAGACCATTATATTGGGTACACGGTGCTACTAGTGCAGGGCAGGGGTGCTATACATCTTCTGCTTATTTATTCCCTCCAAATTAAAGCACACACTTGGGAGTCAGCCTGGATAGAACAGCTCCAGGTACCTACCCTTTGAAGTGAAAACCCCAGGTAAAAATCAAAATGCCACAACCTCTTTATGACCTGTAGACCTGTTCCTGTATAACAGGTGCTTCCAACACTGGAACTTCAGGTGCTTTTTGCACTGCTCCAGGCTTTGGAGATGGTCCAAAGCTGCTCTTGGAAGACCCTGGTGAGACACAGGTGTATTTTTTATGCAATGAGCCATCATGTCACTTTTCTGTGGACTCTATAGAACTTCATTATTTCCTGAAAAAAAAGATGCTTCCTTTGAAGTTCTCTGAGGGATGAAGACCTTTCTCAAGGCATTACAGCTCTTCACCCACAGAAGAAACTGACTTGGAAAATGTAGGCAGTGTGACATGAGTGTGACATGCATTTAGCTGAGACAGGGGAACATGAGGCCTGTGGCCCCAGCATGCCCACACCACTCCCAGGTGGTGGGCCTGGGACATGGTGGTGGTATGCAGGGGGCAACAGCTACCTGAGTGTGAATTTGTACACGTGTACCAGTGCCTGTAGCCAGATTTGAGGGCTCAGAAGCTCCCAGTTTGTATGTGCACACTTTACCTCTAGCAAAGCTGCCCAAGTAGTGATGTTATTAAGCAATCCTGTTGTGATCATGGTGATGAATACCAAACCATGGAGATGACCCACCTGGGACTTTTTAGGAAATACGAGAAGCAAGAGAGAAAAGGAGAAAGAATGGTAGTAAAGCGGCTGTGTGCAAATATTCAAGCCAGTGGCTGGACCTTCTCCCCTGTGTTTATGGAACATCCAGACCTTTCCACTGTAAGAGTGTTAGTATATAAATGAGACCTAGGTTGCTGTACAAGTGTTGCAGAGTGGACACATTTATGATGAATCTGTGGGAGAGTATTCTTGCCCTCAGTCTAGGAAACCATCTTCTTGTGGTCTGTTCAGCACTTCATGTTTTCAAGTTGCCAGGGCAATTTGGAAAAGTCACTATGTGACCACTTCTACAGATAACCCTATGAAGAAGTGAGAGTATCAAACAGTTGATGGACATCTCTGTTTAGTAGTGCCATTTTTAAAGAGATAGTTGAGAGGGACCTGCTGTACAAGGGTGGTTGCAAAGCAGATGATTGCTCTAATATGGGAGTGCTCCAGGCTCCCCTGGTGTGTGTGTGTTAAGTGCTAAAGGGTGCTGAGAGCCAAGTACTCTTGTATTCTCTCTGCTGTGATCCAGCGTAGGCAGTTTTCATGGTGCCTTGCAGGTGCCCCTCTGCTAGGGCTGTGGAACAACTGGAAAGCTGAGTTTTCATTGCTCTGCACAAGGCAATCCTACAGGCAACAGCATAGGTGGACCCATCCTGTTTCTTGGCAAGCTCTTGGAGGCTAGGGTATGAAAGCTCTGACCCGGTCTGCAGGCAAGATTGGGTAGGTGATGATGCCCTCTAGTGACTTCCCAAAGTGACTATAGGATGGTGCAGCTAAAAAGGGAGTGGTTTGGATCTAGTCTGAGACCTACGATGATAAAGAATTCAGGTCCTTGGTCTTAATTTTGTTCTGTCTGACTGAATGCAAATATTGTATTTATTGCTAGCAGCATGTTATGTTAAGTTGCTTCAACATACCAAGAGCTCTGTGAAATATTTGGCTTGGTAAAGTTTGAGTTTTATCTCTCAAGCCTTTCTGTTAAAGAATTCTGTTCTACTAGGGCAAGGTTTGCATAAAAGCAAATACACAGCTAAACTAGTCCTCTTTAAAGAAAGATCTTTTTATAATACGAGGGCTGTGTTTTCATACAAACCTGCTTAGTCATACTATGACTGTTTTCTTGTCATGGAAATACTCTAAATTCAGGTTAAAAAGTATAGTAACTGGATTTATTTCCTACATTCATTTAGTGGACCTTACTTAACTTTTAGGGTTGTCTTCACAATTTCTTTATTTTTTCCAGCTGAGTTTGGTGGAATTTGAAGCCTCACATGCCATGTGAGGAGTAGGTACTATTGAAGATGGGAGAAGTGAGAAGGGATGCAAAAGGTGAAGGAACACAGGAGAACAGAGGCAATAAATTGAAAAATGTAGGGAATTTCATACACTGACTGGGCTTCCAATTCAACCAGGTTCTTTGTATCTCAGTACTTCTTCCAAATACTTACTTCTCAATATCCTGTTTCCAGGGAAGCAGAGACACCCTGTTTGCAAGGGGTGAACAGTAAGGAGGAAGATAAAGGAGGAAAGAAACAAAAGAAAGTGTGTAGGAGATGGGTTGGACAAAATGCAGGTTCATGTCTTGATACACTCTAGCATTTTCTCCTTTCTGTCGCTTGCCAAGTGACCATCTGAAAAAAACCAGAGGGTATTAATTAGATTAGCAACAGGAATTCAGTGGGTGGAAAAGTGGGACAATCTGCTTACATTACGCATGTCAGCACGTATGACTGCTGTGCTAATTCAAGGCGTCTGTTTTGCCAGTCCTGGGTGTTCCTTCAAGCTGACAGAAAAGTGCTTTGTGTGGAAACAGATGTACTTAATTAGGAGCAACACCAATCTGTCTTTTATTGCTTACAGATCTCAATTAGAAGAGGGTTGAAAATGTGCTAGACCCCGTACTAATAGGCCCTGTATGAACAGGGCACCATGCCTGCAGAACCTCCCCTCTTGGGAGGAAGAAGTGAGGAGTGAAACACAGGGAGGTGTCTCTGTTCTTTTAGTATCCTCAAGTAAGACTGTCAATTATCAAAGTTGTCTTATGCTTTGACCGTACTGTTTTTTTGATGTAGTGGCTGTCTTTTTGTTATGTACACATATCCTTTAAAAAACTAAGGCCCTACCTTGTTGGTACTACTATAATCATTTTTTTTATTAGGAGCTTTTTGTGCCCAGGTAATTTTTATATATACAGGTAATGTTTCTGAAAAATAGAGCGAGTTCATGCTGTGCTCGAGGAGGAGAAAGTGGGCCTCTATTGATGACTTTGAACGAGCAGCTCTCTTTAAGACACGTATTGCACAAGCTTTGGGCTGTATTATATGGTCTTACTGACCTTTCTGTGCCTGATTCCTCTCTAGGGAAAATCAGTCCTTAAGGTTATGCCTTGTCATCAATAGAGGACTGTTTCAATACTTGTGTTGTTTTAACACACACACAGTAATTACAGAGGGTACAGGTGCAGGACCCTACACTTGTACGCACACATGGGGTGAGGCAGAAGAAGAAAGGCTTGAGAGGTGTAATGTGTTTATTTTATCCCAATGTAAGGGTTTACCATGGACTTCGAACATTATATTTCTGAGCACTCACAGTCCTCGTGTGTTGATGTGGTGGGGTTCTTGTTTGTTTGGGATGTTTTAGTATTAAGTGGCCATCTCTGAAAATCAGGTCTTTAAAGTATCTCAGTGCATGTAC
Source organism: Nestor notabilis (assembly GCF_000696875.1). Lineage (NCBI taxonomy): Eukaryota > Metazoa > Chordata > Aves > Psittaciformes > Psittacidae > Nestor > Nestor notabilis. The sequence goes on along the minus strand of NW_009935184.1, from coordinate 14,767 downwards.
TCAAATCACAGGGCTTCCAAGTCCCCTGTTTTTTCTTGTTTCCTGAACGCTGTGTTTCGACGGATCAGAATCAACCTTCACGTTTTCTTAAAGGCCATCCTACACTGCCTCAGTTAAGTTTTAACCAAAAATACTGTCTATTGCCATTCTAGTAATCAGCTAAGAACCATTCTGAGACCTCAGTTAGGAATTACTGTTCTAAAATATCCAACAAAAATACTGTAAGCTCCCTACATATAGCTGTTCTTGGCATCGGGCTTATCAGAAGTTCAGTCTCTGAGTTACCAGCACAGAACCAGGCCAGCTTCTTTTTTTAAGGACCTTTAGGTTTTATTTTTTCTTTCCTTTGGTCCTTTGCATGTCAGGAAGGTAATTCTTTTTTTGCATTACAGTGATTATTTAACTACCAGTTCTTCACAATTGCATCTTTTCCCCTGTTGTCTATATTGTGAGTATTTTGATTTGCTTACTTTTTTGGGTCTTTGCTACTTCCTGCACAGGGTAACTCTGATATTAGTTTTAACCTTTAGCATTTTATGCTTTTGGATCTATAGCTACTTTTACTGGTTAAAGTTCCTTTGATTTTTTCAGCTAAGTGCTACACTCTGCCAATGCAAAATAATACAGGAAATAAACTCAGAATGTTTGAAGCTAAGAGAGGTCCAGCTGCCCGTGTTATTTTTATAATACTCTACTTTTTCAGGATACATTTTAAATACTAACTAGTCTTCCAGACACTTCTGGTTTGTTGTTGGGTTGTGTCTTTTTAAAAATGATTTCTTACTGGTCTTGCTCTGGTTATAATGATGGAGGAGTACAGAATGATATGACGGCGCTTGCACTGGAGAGGTTATATTCTAAGCCTGAGATAAGAAATGCCAAAAGGAAGGAAAATCACAAGATACCAGCAATGTAAACATTATTTTCTTCAGTAGGCATTGCAGCTAAGGAAGGTAAATGAAACTTTTGTGAATGAATGAATCTTTTTATTCATGCATTTTCTTCGTGCTGTGTCTGAAAAAGCAGAATAGATAAGAGGTGCTTATCACCTTTCCAAGAGAATCAACACTTGGGAATGGATGGCTCCTATATTTAAGCAAGTTTTTCTTTGCCTATTGTTGATATATCACAGAAAGATTGAAAGGAATAGGTCTGTGCAGGTAGAATGCAGAGTAGAGTTTGGCTGCAAAGCCTTGATGACTGGTGAGGCTACAGAAGGGCATGGACCCGTGTTGTATTTGCATAACTGACAGTTGAAAAAAAGCAATACTTTTCATTATAAACTAAAAAGTGCACAAGAAACACTGGATAGCGATTCCTCTAATCCTGCACTTTCGGTCACATGATGGGACAGGACCACACTTTGAGGTAATCTGATTTTCTTTCCATAGATTTAGGATTCTGCCACGATTCCCTAATTGCTGTGGAATGTTGGTAATAACAAGCAGGGCATTATCACTTCATCTGGATTGTACAGTACTAGAATAGTTTGCATTTCTTTAGTCTCATTTACCATGGAGAATTTAGAGGTAACCTGACTGGTGAACCTACATGACTAATATTCCTTTTATAGGAGCATAGAAATTAAGACAAATGGTGCTGGTATTTTTTTTTAACCTCCATGCTCTACAGACCGGGAAAACCTTCAAATCCTTAAAGGGTTAATTGTTTTAACCCCTAAGCTATATGTACAGCTAGCACAAAAATCTTCATTGTCACCTTCAGCATTTTGGGCATACTCTGAAGAAATTCCTAGTAGAAATTTCTTCAACGGTGTAACACAGAACAAGTTTTCTCAGGCTTCCAAAATACATTGGATTTTTAAGAAATAGGTAAGAATTCATATGAATACTGACAACACACCTAATCTCTAGTTTCTGAGATCTGTTTTGTGAATACTCTTATGGTTAGCATAGTTATTTGAGTGGTCAGATCATAGTTCTACCATTCCTTCCCGAGTCTATTTCTGTAACACACAGGATTCACATGCTGCTTAGCTGAAGGGTTTTGACAGCTTATTTGAACCTAGTCAAACTTTTAATGCTGTGAAATCTACACAGATTATTTCTAAGTACTGCTTTATTCTGAGCAAAATACAGGATCCTTAAAACAAAACACAGTATCCTTAAAACAAAACGCAGGATTCAGTTTCTCAGAACTAAGATTTAAGAAAGCTGTTGGCCTTTCCATTCTTGTGACAGGTGGGATTTACAATTGAAGTGAAAGTGTGTCATGCTGACTACTTTTAAATGCTTTATTATTCACAGCTTCTTTTTTTTCCCACTCACTATGGAGAAATCCATGTAATACAACAGAGTGGTCTGGATGGTAATTACTGGCTAGTGGCAGAGAAAGAACTGAACATATAAAAGATGAGAGGACCATGGGCGTGCGTGCTGGTTTTGGCTGGGGTAGTTCTCTTCATAGTAGCCGGTACGGGGCTGTGTATGGAGCTGTGTTTTGGATTTGTGCTGGGAAGTGCTGATCACACAGGGGTGTTTCAGTTCCTGATGAGCAGTACTTGCGCAGAGCCAAGGCCTTTTCTGCTCCTTCCCCCACCTCACCAGTGAGCAGGCTGGGGGTGCACAGGGAGTTGGGAGGGGGCACAGCCGGGACAGCTGACCCCAGCTGACCTGAGGGATATCCCAGACCATATGGCATCATGCTCGGCATACAAAGCTGAGGGAAGAAGGAGAAAGGGGGAGGAAGTTCAGAGTGAAGCCTTTTGTCTTCCCAAGTCGTCATTGTGATGTGATGGAGCCCTGCTGTCCTGGGGATGGCTGATGGGAGGTAGTGAATGGATTCTGTATTTTGCTTTGCTTGCATGTGCAAGTTTTGCTTTACCCGTTAAACTGTCTTTATCTAAAGACACAAGTTTTCTCACTTTTGCCTTTCCCATTTTTTACCCCATCCCACTGGGGAGGGAGGTGGAATGAGCCAGCTGATGCATGGGGCTTAGTTGCTGTCTGGGCTTAAATCACGACAGTGTGGCTTGAACACCCTCTGTGAAATGCTCTTACTGTCTAAAGGTGCAAGGTACAAGAAGCAAAATGAGTCTCTCCCTTGCGTGTGACCAACCACATACCCTGTGTTTAGGAGGAGATGGAATTTCATAATTACATGGGTATTCTGTTTCCCAGGAGCACAGTTACCAACTAGTACTTCCAATAATGCATTATACATTATGATCCTAAAAGTGTAAAATCAGACTCACAAAGCAGCAGCTTTTTGTCTGAATTAGCTGGTGAGAGCTCAGGACCCTGGAGGTGCTTAGATTTCATATCCCCTCCTCCCCTCCTTGTTGTTCTGGAGGATGTGTACTGAAGTGACCAGCTCATTTCCCACAGTCTATCAGCCATCTGATGACTGCTACTGACCTTGACTGACTGGAATGATTATTTAGCCGTTTAACTGTGGGAGATAACGTTAGTCCAAGTTCTTTGCCATAATTTATCAGTTTCCAGGCTAGTGCATGTAGGCATGATGAACCTATCACAGCTGTGGTTTAATGGGTATAAACAATTAAGTAATTATAAATCAATGAGCTCTGTAACTTTGGTATTATAATAATTACATTTTAAAAGGCACTACTTAGTTACAACTCAGGGATTATTTACAGGCAATAATTAAGGTCAAACTGACTTCCTCCTGTTACGCGAGTATTTGTATGAGCAGCATGTCAAACAATAATTAATTTAAGGCAAACCTAATTGCCTACTGTACTGAAGTGTGTCATTACCCTAGATAATATGCTCTTGTGTCTATCGCTGGTTATATTTTAAAAAGAAAATATGTATTTTTTTTTTTTAAATAAAAATGCAAATTGTCTTAAGTTACTTTTCAGTTAGGATGGTACAATTTCCTTCAGGGTTTTTTTACTCAGCCCACAGGAAAGGGAATAAAGTAACAGGAAAAAGACTATGGCACATTCCACATATGAAGCAATCCTATGAAGAAACAACAGATGGGAAAAATAAGTGCAATCATTTTACAGGATTGTTCCCCACAGTATATTTCACAGTGCTTTGTCTGGTCTAGTTTGCAAAGATGCAAATGATGTAGGTTTTATTGCTTCCCTTAGGGGAGATTATTCCAGTCTAATAACACTCACAGTTAGGAAATTTTACTGATGTTCAAGCTGTTTTTCTTTACCTGACTTTACCCCATTGCTCCCAGTTGTCAACTCCCGCAGGCAATTCGGAATAGTTCCTCTCCTTCCTGGGTGTTCTGAGCCAAGCAATACTCAACTATTTCTTTTAATCTTTCATCAAAATCTATATAAATGATGGACGTTTGGGCCTTGGAGAGCCTCCAGGTTTGAACACAGACTCTGATTGCTGCCATGTGTCCACGTGGATCTGTGGACGTGTGTCTGTGGGTGCACACGCTCATGTTCAGAGAAATGGATTTCTTCCCCCACTAGAAGAAAAGTCATCTCCAAGGCTGGTAGCCTTGAGGAAAAGTGAATTCATGGGGTCAGCACAGAGTCGTAAAAGTAGGAAAGGGACCCCAGGAGGTCTCTGGTCTAACCCCTGTTGCAGAGAAGGATGAACTATGAATGCAGACTATGTTGTACAGGACTTTGTCCATTTGAAGCTCAAAAGCCTGCCAGGACACATGTTCCCCAACCTCTTTTTTGGTGACCTGTTTGAACACTCAATTTTCTCATTGAAATACTTTTTACCCCATCTGAAACTGATCTTGTACTTGATAGTCTTCTGGGATTTGTTTTAGGTCTGATGTACACTTTTCAGCAGAAACAGCAGCTCTGAGAGGTGGCAAAATGAAAAGTGTCTTTTGAACTTTGAAAGGCAGCACAGATTTCTCTAGTTTTGGGTCAGATGAATGTTGTCACGTTACCTTCCCTTTCTGGGTTTTGCTTCGCAGTCCCTTGTTAATTTGTTCAAATTATAAACCTGAAAAAAATAATCTTTGGAGCAACATCTTACTTAAATGGGCTTGTGTCAAGTCACTAGAATTTAGTCATATTATGATAGCTATTTAAAAAAATGTGAAGTTTCTGCTGTTTGATGAAATACCTAGCATTACATGACCATTTGTAGTCACACTGTGCAGCCTTTCTACATTATCCCTAAGAAACTGTAGCATCTTCAACTTGACCCTTATTAAACTGTATTCTATTTTTCTTCCAGTTTCTTGAATTTTCTTATTGGTAACTACAACAGTCAGCACTGTTTTCTGGGGCTGTTCTCCATATTTTATTCAGGAGTAAGGATTTAGTAAGATGTGGTTGTAGTACTCCAAAAAAACAACAGGACAGTCTGATTAACACATGTCAGATGTTATTCTATTTTGTAAAAGTCACAGTATTTGTAGTGGAGAAAATAGGCATGAGCTTAGGAAAAGATATATGTGTAAAGGGAACAAAACAGAATGCTTTTATAATGCCTTTTTCATTGCTTTGTAAATAGGTGGGAAAATGACATGCCTTTATGATATAAAGTTTACAAAAAATAAGGTTGAAGTATTTCATACACAGGCTGCCTATGAAGCCATTTCAAAAACAGCAGCATCGTTCCAAAGCGACTGTGTTTGTTTTTCGTATAGCAAAAAATTGGGTTTACAATAAGATTATTTTCAAGAGATCTACAGATCTGTATCGAACCCAAAATAATAACTTAGGGATACTGTAATATCCTTTAGCAGAAATATTTCAAAGGGGACAGGCTGTTCAAAAAGCTTGGCTTTTTAAGAAGCAAAACAAGTAGCAGCATTCTTAGAGCCTTCTCACACACATGGCTTTGAGCACTTCTGAACATTTGCCTATAGAGGTGGATGCCGAACTTGAAAAATTTATCCTTGAGCTCTTTGGAATATCTGGCTACATTTTAGACAAATGTCTGTTCTATGATCTCTTGCCCTTTGATATACTAAAGCTTCACATTGCTATTTGATGAACTGCTTGTTCACAGATATTTATCAGGTTTTAGCTGGCTTAGAGAAAAAAAATAATAATGAGGTGGGGAGGAATCTTGGGTTTTGAAGAGCTGTAGCTAAACTTTATATTTAGAGGGAAAGTCAAACAGCCACCCAAGCAATCAATCAGATTTCTTAGTCCCTTGAGAGGACCTGGAACATATGGTCCAACTGCAGGCCTGGAGAGTTTTTCTTGCACTCCAATCCTTAGTTACATCAAGGCTTCATGGTATTACTCGTGTTACTAAGAAAGGTTTGCCCATATATTTCTCCCACCAAAAGGTGAAGATACAGCAGCCTTTCATGCTGATGCAGGGAATGATTAGCCAGTTTGGAAAGTATGTTACAGTTAAATACTGTAACTAATCCTACTGCAGAATAAATTGTTCCTAATAAAATAAATGATAAGAGTATGTATAACATGGATGTATCCAGTATTTCACAAAGAGCTGACTTTTAAATATCACAGATAATTGCTATATTATTCTAAGTTCAGTGTAGTACCCATTTCCTAAGATGTCTGGATTGCATTCATGTTTTTCAGGTATACATTTTGACACAACACAATATTCCTACTTTCAGTCCTGCCACCGCTAGTGTTTACCTGGGAGTTCTTTCCCAGCCTCTCACTCTCTGAAGAGCATCTAAAGTGCACTTACAGAATACTCATTCCTGGAAGACTCCTTGTGCATTTAATTGACAATTAAAATCCTGTAACGACTTTTCTGCATTTCTGAATATGTAACTGCCAAAATGCAACCTGATGCAAATCCATATTTTTTTAAAGTGTCCTAGGTGAAACTGTAAGGCTACCTGTTGACGTATACCTCCAGTGTTACATGGGCAATAGCCAATGCCCGACAGACTGCCAGGAAGAATACTGTTGCATCTTTTTTAATCCATCTATATAAAAATGTCCCAGGTTTTAAACATATGCCTCTCTTTCTGTACTCATGGATATTAAATTTACTAGAGTACTAATTATTTACAGCACTAGGTGGTTAACTTGCTCTTACATCAACTACCAGTCCTATCCTGATTAATCAGTATTTAATTCTGCATTCCACGTCTCTATTGACCTTTAAAAATATGTTTTGCTACCTATCAGACAATCATATATAGTAGGACTTACTTTAGATCTTATTCGGATGATTAATTCTTTGGTTTTCACCTTGGTGGGAAGGATAGACTTGTTCAATGCATTTCTCAAAGTTCTATGAAAGCAGTTTCTGAGCAACAGAATTTGCAGAACTGTGCTATGGGTGCAGTAATCAGGGCTACATGCTAGAAGAAGACATTAATATTTCTTTTTTAGAACTTATTTGTTTATTTATTCCCCACAGCCTCTTTCCAAAGTTTGTACAAGAGATGCTTGGCTGTAACAGCAAGGCAAAGACATGATTGCATAATAGATATGGTTTAGGATGGCTTTTAATCTTCACTGAATCTTCTCCCTAAAGAGTGAATGATATGTAGCTGATGGAAGAGATACAGAAAAGAAAGAGCAGCTGGTGTTTTGACTGATTCTGTGATATTGTAATTATGTTTCTAAACCCGTGCCAGGTGCTTTAACAGCTCTACCTAGGTTCTATTTTATGTGGATGTAAATAAATAAAGATTGTGGTTAATTTTCCCATTTCGTGAAATAAGACTTTATAGGTGTCAGTGAAAACAATGTAACTGAGGCCTAGAAAAAGCAGGAGACTTAATTATCAGAACTGTGCAGCTAAAGTAATAGGGTGTTTGAGAGGTTGATGGGGTAGCTAGGGAGGAGCTGATTTAGCAGGCTATTTATAGTCCATCAAAAGGTCTTTATTTGTCTTTTTTAATAAGGACTGAAAGCCAGGAAACGACCAAGTATATGCTTTGAATACTTAGTGGCAAGAACACATGGTGCAGACAACGATTGGAGTTTGCACTGGTGCGTGTTACATGGGTAAGTCATCAATCAATTGAAAAAAGATTGATGACAGAAGCTAAGCAGTAGGAAATATGTGGCAAAATGTAAAAGGAATGGATTAGATGTAAATAAAGGGGAGGGGGAGAAGCGATTTGCATACACATGTTTGGACTCAGCCGCTTGAAAGCTTGACCAGTATCATGCTTTGTTACTTACTGCGCTACACCAGTAAAGGGAACCCGAGCCAAAACTCTGGTTTTGATTTAAATATGTGGTTAGAGGTGAATGGGTGAGTGAAAGTACCCGACTGGTGGAAGAGGGAGGCTTCTGCCAGGGCTAAGGGATAGACAGTCAGCCTGGAACAGCATCCAGGGACCCTGGAGAGTCAGTGGGAGTGGGGCATGGAGGGTAAGAAAGGATTTCTAGCTGCCAATGGCACACAGATCAACTCTAGGAGAGCTTAATTATTATGTTCTGAAGAGTTTAACTTGGTTTAAATTTAGATGTTTTAGTGCAACATAAATCAGATAACATTAATAATAATAATATCATATTATCATCTCCCAAACAACCGTATTTAACACAGACTGCAATTGTGTCTACTGAAAACGTAAACCTAAGAAACGATGTTTTTCAACACATAATGGAAAAGACTTGAGATTTTTGTGAAATGCAGTGATATTTTCTATTTCAGAAAATAATTTTTGCATTTGCTGGTTTAAAACGTCCTGTAAAGCCGTACGAGATTATAACAAATCCCATAATTTTCCCTTTAAATCTCTATGATGGTGATTATTGTGCAATTTGCATTTCAACATACAGTTATGCTTTCTGGACTTCAGCCCTGCTGGAGCGCGATCAACTTCAGGATAAACAACAAAGAGAGTATGTAATTATGTGTACTCACAGGAGATGAAAATTAAACTTTTTTCCAGTTTATAGATGTTAAATAGGCTTGAGTCAATTACCAAAATCATCTTTCACCACAGGTTGCTGCAATTAATTTACTAAAGTGAGGGGTGGTCACCTAGTGCACTTAAGCAGTTGTGCTTCTTTCAGTGACAGGCAGAAGTCTTAAATCTTTTCTTTGCTGCAGTACCTAGCAGCGGAAACCAGTCCTTGCCAAAATCCATAAAGCCGATGTCTTATCCTCCTCTAAATCCCTCCTCAAATCCTTTTTCTGCCGTGATGCTCATGAAACACGCCCATCGGTTAGGCAAGTAGGGAGCTGTAGTGAAGTCTGTTTGCTTTACAGTTATTCAGTCTTTCCAATCCACTCCCACCTTGTGGTTTATCTGTTCCATCCATCGCTTTTATCCTGGCCGATAATGCTGTTAGATCTCTGATGCAGAAGCTTTTTCTTATTATTGTTTTCAAAACACCTAATTAAAATTTAATCCTTTCATTTGGGGTTTCTAGGTGCAACTATAATATAAAGAGTAAATAATGGCTTCGTAAGATCAGCATTATCTCTAACCCAAAAATCCCAAAATCAGATTTCAGTAGTAGGTGGTTTGCAGTGCACTGGGGGGAACTAAGCAGTGGGGAAGGCACTGGGATGCCTCAACAGAATCTCATCACCAGACAAATCCTGCCCAGTAATATAAAGGAGTGCTAATAGAGTTGGGGAACTGTGTATGTACAAGTCTACACAGCTTGTTCTCAAAACACCATCTGGACGGTTCCATTGTAAGATGTTTTTTAGTACATAGCAAATTAATTCATCCATACTCAGGTCTGATTTATTAGTTGTTACTAACCTCTGGTTGGCCACCTGCACAAAAAAGAGCTTCCCACGTTAATGGAGCTTAGGAATAAAATGTAACCTGTGAGTCCTCCTGTTGGAACAACAGTCACGTACCTTGTCCTGCAGTGAAAAGTGTTTCATCACAGAAGAGAGGAGATCCTTAGTTAAACCTTACAGGAGAGTTTACAGGTGAAAGTCCTGAGTGACTCACAACGTCGGTGTGATTTGGCTCTCTTGGCATGTCACCTTGGCTGTGAGATTGATAACTGGGTCAAAACCAGCAATAAGAAAGAATACACAGTGCATCACTAAGCCAGGAGGAGAACAGTGTGTCTTTTGAGACCTCTGTGTAACTGGTCATACCTGTTCTAAAATAAGTACATTCTTTGAGAAGCATTAAAGGAAACTGACCTTACCTTAGTGTCTAATCGTAATAAATGACAGGCTGGGTTAATTATTACTTGGTAATTCTTTAGTTAAACTTTGTACTAAGATTCATTTGCAGTATATTCTTTCATGCAGAACATAAAAGATGTAATTGTGTTCAGAGTGGGAGTGGTGTTTCCCTAGGAAACAAGTAAGGAATAATTTGCTTATATACTTGCTCTGTATGAAAAATCTCTGCATGCTGTACACGAATATCCCTGTTTAGAGTTTCTATTAGTTGTTTGCTCAAATCGAGCACAGTCACTTTCCCAATGCTTGGGGGTCACTTTTCTTCCTAGCCTGATACAGGAGAGCAAGGTATAGACATGTTTACACAGTGCAGCAGTAACTTGGTAAGTCCTTCCAGACCCAGTCCAGACTGCCATCCTTCCCCACTCCGTACAGAGGTATCTTTAAATAAACTGATCTGATTATTCCTTCTTGTGGGACTTGTTAAAAAGCCAGGGCCCAGACTTCCAGGCTGTTGATGAGCCATCATCAACATGTTTCTTCCTATGAGGGAAGAAACGAAGTGATTTGTAGTGAGCCTTTTTAAACTCAGCTGACTGAAACTGGTGTTCTGCTTCGAGAAATCTGTTACAGACAGTACCTCACTGGATCACTTTTTTGAACCAAAACGTATGTGTAGCTTTTCTATGTGATTCACATGTATAGTTGTTGCACCAAGGAATTTGTGTGAATTAGCAGAGGCACTGGACATGTGGAATGAGATATGGGCAGATAAAAGTAGAGGTAATTTTGGAAAGCTTTAATGTAATTACAAAACAATGCAGTATCCTGGCAAAAATGCAGGCTAATCCTCAAGGGGTTTGCATAACCAGCTCCAAAATAGGATTCTTTTAATTTAATTGCCTCCCTAAAAAAAACCCAAACCCCAAAAACAAAATAAAATAATCAAAACCAAAAACCAAAACAAGAAAAACCAAACCCAAAGCCCCAATCCTCTGAAAGTTTCTGAACCTGACTTCTTTGGATTGCTGTCAAGTTTCTACCAAAACCGACAGGATCTTGTTGAGATTGAGATAATTCAGTGCCAAAATTGGAGATAATTCCCAGCCAGGCATGAAAGAATTCTTCCAGGAGACTCCTCCTTGCAGCTACTGCCCTTTCTCCCAAAGGTGTCTCTTCTCTTTCTTTATCTCTTCATACAGCTCTCACTGAGTTTTTGTGCTGGAAGGCCGTGACCGTTCCCTACCTCAAGAACTGGTGTCAGACTGGTACCGTCTCTCTCTACTTATTCTGGATTTTTTAAAATAGCATAAGGGAGGATGAATAATCTGAGCCAACACCAACACAAAGGTTAAGAAGGAAAGTCAAACCCAATCACTTCAATCATTGCTGGCTGATGTTTGTTCCTAGTATCTAGGCCATGACAGGTGAATAAGAGAAGACCAACAAAATCCTGAAGTCAACTGAATACCAGTTCAATCTCAGAAGTTTCCATAGAGAGGGAAAAGGGAGAAAAGTAATCGCCTTTGCTCCAGGGGATTGGGAATGATGTGCTAACTGCACCACATACACTGAAACAATCTGTAAAAGTAATCTCTGACAGTGCTGTGGAAGACTGAAACCACACTTCTCAAAGCTGCTGATCACCCACTCTAATCAGTGCTAAACTTACTAACTCTCAAGGCAACTTTCTTTATGAGTAGAAGTTCTCTGCAAGTATTTTGGGTTCACAGGCATCCGCTCTGCTCCTTAGGGATCTCTGTGCTGCAGAGCTCTCATTATCTCAGAGTCCAGAACGTTCCGCTATACTACAGGGAAATGCAAGCAATTACAGAGGAAAGAAATTTGTTCTTCCAGCATGGGGAAAGAGGTGGTCTGCCACAGGGTACTAACTGTTTCATGACACAGCCACTGTTTTATCTATCAGCCATATTTAGAAAGTAAATGTTCTTCTAAGTTCTGCTATTTTTCTGTCCTTTACATACTCTTGTTCTAAATCCTTTCCCCTGTAATTTTTCCTAATGTTTTCTTTTTTGTGCCTGTATGTTTTAATATCCTCTTGATATCTTTAAGTCTTCGTCATGTTTGACTTTTCAATAGGCTTGCCTTTTCCTTTATAACTTCCTTTCTTTATTTCCTTCTGCATATTTCTCTCCCTTTCCCCCAGTGTTACATTTATTTATTAACTGCATTTAAGCAGTCTCAATTGAACATGGGGTCCTATTATGTTGGTCACAATCTACAAAGCATAGCAGAAAGGAATTTTATCCTCCTTTCACAGATAAGGAAAACATGGCTTTGCCCAGTCAGTGTCTTGACCTAACCCATGTAAGGAATCCAGATGCTTTGAGGCTTGAGACAGAATAGAATAGAATAACCCGGTACACCTTAAACCTACCCACATCAGAGCTGGACTTGTCCAGAAGGGTGCTATGAGGCACAGTATCAAAAGCCTTAGTAAAATCCAGAAACCCTGGAGTTTTCATGAGTCTCACTGACACAAGGCTATCAGTCATCTCTCTTTTTTTGCTGTTTTTTTTTAACACACCTTTTCTCTTTTCTTCTGTACTTTTCCAGAGAGCACAGTTTATTCTCTACAGTTACTCACCCTTGGCCACATTGCTGAGTGGATATCTTTCCACCCAAATCAGTGGCAATGATCTCAGGTTACAGGATGTTTCATCAACTGCAGAACACCTGTATTGCATAACTCAAGTAAGTTGAACAGTACACCTATCTTGAAATAACACTATGCATGCAAGTTAATTGCGTAGTTACTGTGGAAAAAAGAACCCATGAAAATTAATTATTTGGTGGTAACTATTCAGTGACTATCAGCAATGGCAGTAACTTGCTTCTTTAACTTAATACTTTCAGTGCTAGCCATTTTACAGTAATCATGTAGATTAATCTATTAATCTGCTGGTGTGAAAACAAAATGACATTGTGGAAAAATGCTTGCACGTAACATCCCAAGCTAACGCAGCAAGAAAAGGTTACTCCTACTGCCTCCATAAACATTACTGACAACAGCATTCATAACTTATTAAAAAATAAATAGGGAAAAATAGAGTAAGTGTCTTCATTGAAAGATGCACAACTGGGAGAAAAGGAGGAAGAAAAAAGATACGTGATTGACATGTATAAATGAAGATCAAATAGTCTCTTTGGTTTTCTTGTCCTTGTCTGTGGCAAACGATTTGGGCAAGGGAAGATTATTTGAATTACATATGTTCTATCTCATTTTCTAAGCAAAAGGACTACTGTCCTGTTTCTTTGAGTTATTACTACCTCCAACTCTCCAAACCTAAACTTCAAATTCTGAGAGCAAGACAGAATCAGCTTCTCTTAATGGGGGTTTGAAATTAAATAATCAATGCATCTAATAATTAGATTCTAATTTTTTAACATGGAAGTGAATAGTTGGTTGAAAAAAAAGAAAGTTGAACTTCAGACATTCTAAACATTAAAGAAAGAACTATTTTTTGGTCATTTTTCTGAAAACAAATTTGAATCAATAGGTTTTCCCAATGGATTTTAGCATCCATGTCTGCATGTGGACAGAAAGAACCATGGTTGATCTACATAAGGATCAACAACAAAATAAAATAGCACATGAATAAGCGATTGTTTATTCAAGACCTAACATGGACACTCCTATTCCAAGAAAAAAGCTTATCAGTGCTAAGTCACTTCTTTAGGTTAGACAGCTCCACCAGTTACAATGATGCTGTTCCATAGTACAACAAACTCTTTTCCTCTGATTCAACACACTCATTTCTGCTCTTATTTCAGTTGAGCTTAACCACTTTCTGGTCAGAATCATGTAGAATTTAATGCAGTAACAACACCATATTTACAAAGGCACTACACATCTGTGTTACCGTATCGTCTTGAAATCCCATTTACTCATTTGTGTGCATGTCAGCATTTGAATTGGGCCCATTACTGTTTTTCCTGGGTGTCTGGAAAATGGGATGCAGTGTCTTGAGTGCTAATGTAATAGAGACCTTGCAGAAACAGTATCTATTAGAAGTTCACAGCAGCTGTTGTTCTGTATGTATTTCGTTAAGGTGCTTCATTATTAATGAAAATTCTAAGGGAGTTGTTATTCTCTATTAATGCATAACAAGAGATTTGAATCTATTATTGAGTCATAATAGCTACTGGCATGGTGCTTTTTTCAGTAGTAACTGGTTGGAGAGCAACCTTTGGACATGTTCCTGCAGCAACACCCACTCTTCTAGGGAAAAGGATTATCAATGCAAATTACAGGGGTGTGTTTATTAAAGGTTACTAATTTGAAAAATAAAAAATTTGCTGAGATGAATGACTGGTAAAAGCATCTGTCATCCACTTCGGGACCAAAAGAAGATTATAAGAAACATGGAAAGTGAAAGAAGTTTTTGTTAAAAGGGAGGCCTGGAAACTGTAATTGCTCATTTCTTTAGAATTGTCCTAAAGTTCCTATTCAAATCTCCATTTCAAGAATCAGTAACTATTCTCAGCCTCTTAAATATTTCTAATAGAGGTGTCTAGTCCAGAGGTTTTTCCCTAGTCTTCTAAATTTCCCCTAGAACTGTGCACAGTCACTAAAAGCCTTCAGTTGCCATGCACCTACAACAAACCTAAGCCCTTTCAGGAGCCAGAGTCTTGATAATCTTTGGAGGATGTGAGTGCATTTGGGTCAGGCTGTGAATAAAATATTTCTTACAACTAAGTGACTTTTTAAATCACATGTTATCTGTGATCAGATGGAACTGCTGAGGAAACTTAGAGGGAAAAAA
>NW_009935183.1:31232-50679 GCF_000696875.1 Nestor notabilis | reverse complement strand
GGGAGCGGGTTTGGTGGGAGCGCGGGAAGGTGCAACCGCGTGGTTTAGGGCAGGTGAATGCGGGAACCTCGCTCCCCCCTCTCTTCTTTACCACCGCTCCCTTTTTATCCCCTCGGGGGTGATGTTTTCCTGACATCTGGGACACGGAGGGAAGCGCCGAATCAATTTCTGGTGCAGTCGAGGAGCCATTAGGTTGCGGGAAGTGATTCCAACATGACACAATACCGGCTTAATCAGCGCTAGGGCCATAAAGGGATTTCTAGTTTGATGCCGTTTGACAGTCAGCCTGCTAGTTCTGACTCATTTGCCAGTTGGCTGCCGTGCGTTATAAGGATGCTTGGTTCCGGGCTCATGCTGTGCCCCTGGTCCAAGTCCTCGCAGTGTGATGGGCAGCTTTCTGCTGATCTCAGTGAGCTCTGGAGCTGTCGTTACAGGAGTCTGCTTTGCATGGACTGCTCGTTATTCTCCACACGTCATCTGAGAAGAGAAAAAGCGTCCTTCTTCGCTATAACTGGGGCACAAAGAAAGTCTGGGTTGGTGTGGTGATAAAGGACCAGTCATTGCCCAGTTCCCTTTGGAGTCTTATAGAAATGCTGAGCATCCCTGCTTGCTTGAAGTGGGCAAAGTAAGGCAAGGTTTAAAATCAAAGGCTATAGGGGTTAAACGTGAGTGCAGTGAGGACAGTTTTCAGAGCCAGCTGGGGGAATCGAAATGTCAGTGGTTTAAAACTTGCGTTTCTGTTACAGGATCCGTTGCAAAATGTGAAAATGAAGGGGAAATTCTGCAGATACCGTTTATCACAGACAACCCCTGTATAATGTGTGTTTGCCTGGTAAGTTTGGATTTCAGATAGCGAGAACATTCAGGCCTGTGCTAAGAGTAGCTGAGTGGAGAGGGGAATATTCCACATAATCAAATCTTGGGTGCCTCTGTTGCCTTCGTGTAACACAAGGTTATCTCAGAGCTGAGCTAATGGAAAGTAATCCAATCCATGATCTGGCAATCATTTCTTTGACTTTAAAACTGTGGGGCACAAAGTTGTACATGACTTTAATCTGACATTGTGAAACCACATTTACTATGTGAATTTGGGCCGGGGGTGGGGGGAAGAACAGTTTTCGCCAAGTTGGGGTGCACACAAAAGTTTTTGCATGTAGCTCAGCAAATGGAGTGAGAGGTAAGGCTTGGAAATGCTGCTGCTTCGAGCTGCCACGTGCTTTGTGTCACACGCTGGTGGCCGAGGAGCTGTGCAAGGGTGCAAGGTGAAGGCTGCAACGTGACTCTACACGCTGTAGTAAGATGATGGTGAAACCACAAGCGATGCTTGCGTCGGGGTGCTTTGTTCCAAGAACGATGCTGCCTGCTGTGCTGGGAATGCAGTGGTTAATAACGTCGCTAGCTGATACACATTTTGGGGAGAAACATTCCCTTTCCTTGTAAACTCCGCTTCGGAGTTAAGCATTTTTGGGAGTAATTCAGCTGGACAAGCCAAGGCTTAGGAGATATTGAAAAACAGTTGTTCTAAATAAAACTCCCTACAATGTATTTAAAAGAAAGCCATAAAACCTTAATTTGCTGTTGAATGCAAAGGAAAGTATAGACCAGAAAGCACTACATTTTACATTTTGGAAGTTATAGAGTAGCTGAATGTACAGAATGTGCTCTACTTTAGGACTGAAATATCAACACACCCTCTCCCCCCTTCTATTATTGCTGTTAATATTACTAGCATTAGCCAGCATTATCATGTCTATTAAAGACTTAAAGAATTGTTTCGGACTGCCTTTTAGAAGGCAGTTTTGGCAACTATAGGTCTCTGATCTTGAGTCCATCAAGGCTGATGTGTATGAATGCATTGACTTCAATAGATTTTAAGTGAGACTCGGTGATAACTTTTCAGCTAATAGTGATAAAGAATAAGTTATCGATTCTTCTGAGTAGGGGAGGGGGAGGAAGAGGATGGGATGTGGTGAGTAAAGAAATCAAAGGGAAAACAAAAAAAGAGACAAAGCTGTGTTTTATCATGGATCACCTTCCCAAATATGTCTGCCACCACTCTTGCTAATGGAAGCTGGTGTTAACCAGTGAGGAAGCAATTTATCTGTGAAGGAGCAGAGAAGTTCAGTCTTGGGCATGAGGGCAATAATGCATCAGGGTAAAATACTTGTATTTATAGATCTCTCTAGACGTTGGCTTTATGAAATCAATGAGCACCCTTTTAGTGCATGGACATGAAGAACTGCAGAAGGCACTGGATATAAGAACTCTAAATCTCTGTGGTTTCTATGGCTTACTTTAGTGAAATGGCAACTGAGGGCAATTGTCTCCCTTCTATGCAAGGAGGACACTATGTCTTATTGAGAGTACAGATGCCTAGTGAGTTCCTGCAGTTACCTGCACTGGATACACTCTGTTTTACTTTTGCCAAAGGATGTATGTGATCTCTGTTTCTTGAGTTGGAAGCTGGGAGACCTGGTAGAGGAAAAGGAAACCAGTCTGGAGATACTGAATTTAATGGTGTGCAGCATCCAAAGCAGTGACTTACTGGGCAGCCCGTTGCTGAAATCTTTGTTCAGGCTTGCCATAAGGGAGAAGATCAATTTTAAGAGGTGTGGGGAGAGCAGAAACAAAAGAAATGATGTGGCGACTTGTGTCCAGGAGGGAAGAAAACCAAGTTTCCTTACATCCAACTGGAGATACTGATTGTTTAGTAGCAATTCAGTGAGGAACTTCCTCTGGAAGACTGAGCATACTCTTCAAGGGCATACCTCATGGATGCTTGTATTGTAAGAAAGGAGCAACTAGAGAGATTAATCAGCTGTTCCAGGAAGGAAGCAATTGCTGTCCAGGAGAGGACAGAACATTCAACAGAGGGCACTTGGGTTAAAAACACCAGTAAAGAGAGTAACTGAAATACTGGATTGGATCGTGGCAGGTCTTCCCTGGCAGTGATACATTTCCATGGCTGCAGGCTGCCATAAATAACTGGACAAGTTACAGAACTCTGAATGGCTCTGGGAAGAAGAGGAATATCTAAATAACTCATTTCCACGACTTTCCCTATCTCACAAATGAGAGGAGACAGAACTGAAATGTGGGAACTGAATCATCAAGTGTTTGACAGACCTGACTCTGCAGGTTGTGTCCTGCATGGGGATGCATCCCAGCAAGGGGAAATAGGGAGGCAGCATAAGCAAAGTGATCTCCAGCTTTCTTTTAACAGGCTAAATTAGTTGGGAGGGCAAAGCAACAGGTAGTTAGCGCTAAGTAAGGTCTAAGTTAGCTTCTAGCTCTAGTTTTAGAGATACTGTTGATCACAGTACAGAAGGGACACTGGTGGTGATCTGCTAGAGACAGGCAAGTCTAACTACCAAACAAGTGGTAGCACGCAGAACAGCACTGATGCTTGCCCTTAGTGTAAGGAAGCAGGTAAGACTCGGAGTGTGCATGTGTGTGTAAATGTACACTGTAGCTCCATGTGCAAGAACTACCAGCTGAACAAGCCACTATGGCTCAGATGTAGAGTTCCCTAATTTGTAATTTATATGTCTCTACTTTATGGTCTTAATAGTGCCCTTAAAAATAGTAATTTCTAACATCTGTAAGACAATAGTTTCAATGTGAGCCCTTACAATTACAACACTTTGGCAATGGTGTATTGCTGTCCAACTAATCATCTTTAAGCACTTAATAAACACAGGGTGGATTTGATCTCCAAAGAACTGGTCATTAATTACAGCTGACTGCAAGAAGTGGCCACTTTTCTTTTATTTTTAGAGGAAAACATCAAAGTCAGAGAAAGACTGTGGTTTATCCACAAGGAATTTCTTGTAGCACTGTGATGAAAGCTCAGGTCTCCTAACTCCTGATCTAATGGATTGACTACAAAGCCATCCCTTCTCGCTTCATGCACTTTCACTTACAAGTGGATGTGGGTGGTATAGTCGCAGTATGAATGCACTCATGTTCTTTTTTTGTCTCTCTGACAACGGGCAGGCTGCACAGATGTCAGATTTTTGGTGTGTTGGCTCTCCTGAGCTTGTTCTGAGGCACAGAGGATGGACAAAGGCAGATGAAAGCTGACTTTGTGATCCAGAGGTTTTGAGAACTATGATTTATGACTTGCTGTTGCTATCTGCAAAATGCTTTGTCTTTGTGTGCTTTGGTCTTTTGCCCACTTCCACTTTGCATGCCTGTGGTTCTGCATCTCCGAGGAGACGTGCTATCTCCGGAAAGCCACCACGCACCTGGCTTTCCATAGGATTTGGGATACTGGAATAGCACAAAGCAGGGTGAAGGCAATTTAGATTTTTAGACTGGATATAAGTCACAATTCATTCTCCAGAGGGTGCTCAGGCATTGGAACGGGCTGCCCAGGGCAGTGCTGGAGTCACTGTCCCTGCAAGTGTTCACACTCCGTGTACATGAGGCTCTCAGTGCCATGGGGCAGTGGTGGCCTTGGCACTGCTGGGGAGGAACGGTTGGACTTGATCATCTTAAAGGTCTTTTCCAACCCAGCTGATTCTGTGATTCTATGATTTTGAGAGTACCTGCTTTCTCGTGCATTCACTTTATGTGCTGTTCAGCACAGAAGCTGGAGGAAGCACTGGCATCCTTACACTCAGATCTAATAGGTAAAACTGATATAGAGGAGTTGCACTAGAAAATGGTTCTTCTTGAAGCTCGGTCACATAAAAAGTGCAGGACAGCCTATTTGTGAGGGCCATGGCTTGGTTGTCCCATTGCAGCTGTTTACAGGTACAGAGTTTTCTGATGAAAGGATGGAAAGTGCTGTAAGCTGCTGCAAGGTCTGTGTCAGAGGACGACGAACAAGGGAAAGGAAACGCTGGCAGCAGCAAGTACTAAGTCAACCAACTCTGAGAAGCAAAAATATTGTTGTCAAAAAGGGGGAAAATATTATTTCAGATAATGATGTGGCCCTTGACAGTACAAAGAAAACATGTCAGAGAGCATGTGACTGTGAGATTATTTTATGCTTAGTGGTCAATAGTAAGAAAATCTCATGTCCTGCTGGCTGCCGAAATGTCAAAGTAATGCAAATGTGGGTTATGAAGTTGACTGGAAAAAGTTTGGTTTTTAAAGAACTTGCCTGAATTTGGCAATGATGATTATAGGTAAAAATGTGTAATCCTGATGGTATTCATAATGGAATTACATTGATTCCGTTTGAGAAATGGATTCTTTCATTCTGGTTATTAAATGCGTTAAGATGCAAGTGGCTGAACTACGCTACTTAATGCGAAAATTACCTTCTAAAAATATTCTCCAATATCTCTGAGCTCCCCATGGCCCGTCAGTGCGTGCTCACAGCCCAGAACCCCCCGTGTGCTGGGCTGCGTCCAGGTCATGGAGGGGATCCTGCCCCTCTGCTGTGCTCTGGGGATTCCCCCCCTGCAGCCCTGGTCCAGCTCTGGGGAACAGCACAAGAGGGACGTGGAGCTGCTGGAGCGAGGCCAGAGGAGGCCCCGGAGCTGCTGCGAGGGCTGGAGCAGCTCTGCTCTGGAGCCAGGCTGAGAGAGCTGGGCTGGGGCAGCTGGAGAAGAGAAGGCTCCTGAAGGGGACACCTTAGAGCAGCTCCAGTGCCTAAAGGGGCTCCAGGAGACCTGGAGAGGGGCTTGGGACAAGGGATGGAGGGACAGGACCCGGGGAATGGCTTGAACCTGCCAGAGGGGAGATTGAGATGAGCTCTGAGGCAGAAGCTCTTCCCTGTGAGGGTGCTGAGGCGCTGGCACAGGGTGCCCAGAGAAGCTGTGGCTGCCCCCTCCCCGGCAGTGTTCAAGGCCAGGTTGGACACAGGGGCTTGGAGCAACCTGCTCTAGTGGAAGGTGTCCCTGTCCATGGCAGGGGGTTGGAGCTGGAGGAGCTTTAAGGTCCCTTCGACACAAACCAGTCTGGGATTCTGTTATCTGTGGCAAAATGAGTTTATTTCAATTTGTAGGAGCATTTCACATACCTTGTGCCATTTGAGGAACCCAAACACGTCATGTATGATAGTGCAGATCTTTATATTTCAGATGTGAAAGTTTTGGGCTGAGGGCATTGGAAGCACGACTCAATTTCTGCTAGTAGAAACAAAACTTCATAAATGTGGAAACTTACCACATTTGGGTAGGTTTTGGACTTTCTGTATATCAAGGATTTTGAAATGTTAGGATGAAAATGCTATTAACAGAACATTGGGGCAACTTTTGATTAGATTTTTATATGGGTGTCAGCATATAAAATAGGCATGGAATATTTAAGTTCAACTCTGGTACAAGTACAGTAAATGATCAAGCGCAGCAGAGTTTTTGTTGGTACAACTTTTTGGCTGGAAGGTATCTAAATCTCAAAATAGAAGTAGGCTCACACCTGATATTATGGCATTTCCTTTCAAGAAATCTACTTCAACATGCGCTTGGAAAAGACATAAAAATGCTACAGCCCATCGGAAATAGGTGAAATGAGAACCTGTGCAGAATTATAGGACGAGAACGTAAAAGCACCACAGAATTAACTTAGCCTAAATTAAACCTCTGAGTGCTGAGTTGAGGTGAGCTCAGCAGTGACAACGATGACCGGTGGTGGTGGTGGTGAGAGCCATGTCATTTCATGCCCATTTATCATCATGGACCACGAACACCTTGCCAGAAGCAAGCAGAGATCCAAGAACAACCTATCTGTTGGCCAGTGGTGTGTGAGGCTTTGAAATGAATGTACCAAAAATGCCAGCTGAAAGGAACAGGTGAGAAGCCAGGAACCACAAGGAAATAGATGAGTAAACCTCAGCTAACGGTGGCCTTCACATTGCAAGAGCTTGATCATTTACTGTGCTTGTACCAGAGTGATTCTTCCAAGAGAATGAAGGGGTTTATTTTCGGTGTGTTCTTTGCGGGGAGAAAAGGATTCTTACTGTGTTTTGATTTGTTTTCCCAAATACTTGAGAACAAAGTGAGTTGTGTCAGGAAACAGCTGATAAAAGACAGTAGTGATCTTGACAAACCACAACTAACCCAGCACCATTTCCCCCACCTTTCTTCCTCCCCCCTTGCCTCATGCCTGCGCCTCAACCTTGCCAACTGCACCTGAGGAGTGGTAATCATATGTCTCAACCTTTTATCACCTAAATCCAGAACAGAAGGAAATGAACGTGAGCCAGAAAGTGTAACCAAGTGTTAGAAACCTGAGAAAAGGTTGGAGACAGGAGTTCAGGAAACTAGAAATCAGAGCTTTGCTTGGCGTAGGTTTTATTCGGCATGAAACATCATTCTGTAGTTTAAATTTCCGCCTTTAAATCCAAATGTGCTACGTAGAAGTTGACCTTTGCTCATAAAAAAACCCCACATTAAATTCATCGTTATGAGACCTAGTGTTCTACCTAGTTTAAACTGACAGAGCAGTGAAACCAAGTGCAAGCAAACCAAAAAACCCAGAAGAAATAACCTCAACTCTTGGTCCTCCCTGTATATCCCCCTCACCCCCTAAAAAAACCCCAAACAACCTGAAAACCCCAAACCAAACCAAGCACAAAACCTCATTGCAAACTAAAGCAAGACAGCTACTAGATTTATTGGGTTTTTTTTTTACCTATAGCATAGTTGATTCCTGTGGCACAATGCGTAAGTTGAAAGCGCAAAGCTAGCCCGAGAGCAAGTGTTTGACACATGTTCAGTGAAGATGGCAGTGGTTTAGTACAGCAGGATTCAATTGTTGTTGCGTCAAGGTATAATGTGGCCCAGATGACTTGTAGTGGAGAAGTGCATATTAAAAAAGAAAATAAAAATCATCAAACAATTCTTTCATACCTATTTTATTTCAGTAGTTTACATACATCAGCTACAGAATCTATCAAGGCTGCATCTTCTTTCAATTTAAATATTTTTGGTCTTTATTACTTTATAGTATAATCAGCTTTCTCTTCACCCACAAAAATAACAAACAAAGAGACACAAAAGCCTATGATATAGTAGTGTACTGGTAGTTTTCACCCTCCTGTTACTGCAAAAAGAGAATGTTGTTTTGATCGGTGAATGAAGGGTTCCTGGAAGACAAACATGCTCCAGCATGATGAAAGCTTGATTAGTTTTTATCTAATTTAAAAAAGATACAGATGTGTATGCCATCTCTTCAATGAAAACTTAGAAAACCCAACACCCCAAAAACCAAACCCTGAAAACAAAACCATAACTCCATGTCTGGTGCAGTTGGGTGTGCAATACGTGCTTTGTCATGGTGACCAAAGGACAATGTGTGTTGTATGTGTGTATGTATACATCAGGATGGTTTTGTAAGTGAGAAGTGAACTGAATCAAGAGCCCAGAGCTGGTTAATTACCTGTTGTGGAAATGATTGCTTTGGTAGGCTTCCCTGAAGAATGATTCAGGTAGGTTCAGGTCTTGGTTCATGTAAGACAAGACTTTGGCCTGTCTGAGAATGAAACGCAAACTGTCTGTGGTAGAAGATGGTTACTTTAGCTTGAATCCTCTAAGTTTACAACAACAGTGTTGAGACAATGTTCAAGTCAGTTTAGTCCCATATACAGATAAAGCCACCCTGGCCAAGTTGTACCATGTGCACCATCTCATCTAATTTTCTCCTCTGAGAAATCATTATGGATTGTATAGTTGTGTTGTGTAGTGTGTCTGTGATGTCTGTGGACCTTTTGAAGTCCACTTTCTGCACTTTGCTTCACATCCCAGAGCTGCCTCAGAGTGTGGCACATCCCTGTGCAGGTATGCTTGCCTTCAGTTCGCTGTTCTTTAGCGTGACATTTAGTTGATTGTTAACATGGTGCACAGTCATATGTGACAGCTTATGATGAAGCCTGTCTGGAAATATGCAGGCTTGAAGAAGCTATTTAATGTTGTTCTCAGACCACATGGAATAGTGAAGAGTTCACTACTTGCACAAATAGAGTCAGCTGTGTTGAGCAAACATACATATGCACACAGTGCTGAACTGATTATAGGTCTTGGCAAAGCCCTCTTGCAGAAGATCTGGTGATATGTCACTGTAACGATGCTGAAGATCCAATCCATCAAGTATGGAAATGAGATTCTCTTTGGCATAATTAAAGAATCGGAGAACTCAAATACAAAATAACATGTTTAAAATGTATAAATAATATGTGGAAAAAATATGAAGGGCGCAAAAATGCCATAAGCTAAATGGAAAAATGTAATATAAGTTGCAAATGTCTTTGGAATGTGTCTACAATAAGTGCAAAATGGATCAGTCTGAGTTAAGGCACTTTTTTATTGCCAATAAGAAAAACATTATTAAAGAGCTGGTCCAATATCAAAATGGCATTTTAAAAGCATACAGTTACCTGTATATAGTTTTTATTAGCTTTCAAGTTTCTTCCATTGAGTTGTTAACAGTGTTTTTAAGAATTATGGTCCTGTAAGTGAATGGCGCACAGTGTCAGTACTTCTGCTGTTCTGCTTTGTGCTGCCATATAAAAATAGATATTATTCCCCCCACCAAATATCTGGTTTTATTTCCCCATCGTGTTTTAATAGAAATTTTTGAGGGAAGAAAAATATTAAGCCACAACCAAAAAATCAAATGAAAATGCGACCAGTTTATATTGAGCTTATGGTCAAATAAAAGGCCATTGTGAAGAAAAAACAATATTGTATAAAAGCTTTTACCTGTAATACTACTATTAAAATGACTATCATACCAGTACTTGCTCATATTGTACCTAATAACTGCTGTAATTGCTTCCTCTGAGGCCTCTTGGCCTCTTCATCTTATGCATTTAGCTGCAGCTAAAAAATTCCTAGTCTGACCATTTGTCCAGTCGAGTTCTGTGCAGCATTTTGCATCCAGCTGAATCAAGTGCTGAGAGCTAGGTCCAAGAACAGTGTGGACCCCATCCCTTGTCATCCCCAGGAGCTGCCGTTGTGTTCCGAGACCTGGATTTCATATGCTTTTTGTCTGTTTCTCCCATTTATTTATTTATTACACTTTATTCCTGCCTTTTTCCCCCATTTTCCCTCTATGTCTGGAATCTAGATAGTGGGTGTGCTCTAGTGTGTCTGCTCTAGATAATGGTCCAAGATGGGCTGTTAAAATAGGACTGCATACTGCCACCTCGCTGAAAAACTAACATGTCTTCATGCATCGTCTGTGATTTGCATCCTTTTTACTTGTTCCCTCATCCATTTTACACATCCTGGCTGTAGATTTCATTTCCTGTATTGTATTTTAGATTTCTGGGAGAGGGAAGCATTGTACGTCTGTGCTGTAAAGTGCTACGGCAAAAGGCAGTACTGTGTTGCATTAGAGTTGGAGATCTGTTTGTTCTTGTGAGCACAAAGGATGGAAACAGGATAAAATGCCATTTGGAAAAAAGATGTGAAAGATTTGATGTTTTACCTGGCAAGTTGAGGCCCCAGTTCTTCTGGATCCCTATTTTAAGTAAACCTTTCCGCAAAGCTTCAGTGTTAAAGGCTGAATTAGGTCTTGTCTTTAACTCTGCCTTAGAGCTGTGCTTACGTGGTTACACTGCATTTTGCTCCAGAGCAGGTCTAGTTCACGTAGGGCATCTGCAGTTGGTTGCATTAGTGACGTGGTTTAGTGGTGGACTTGGCAGTCCTGGGGTAACAGTTGGACTTGATGATCTTAAAGGTCATTACCAATCTGGTTGATCCTTTGATTCTGTGGCAACAATGCTGCTTTATGAATACATAAACCCCAACAACTTACAGTGTTAAAACTTCCTGTAAATCAGATATTTAGTGCAAATTTCTCGGCCATGTAGACGCTTCCATTTCAGTTTTAAATGTCTCTTGTGCCGAGTGCTGCATTGGTTTCAATATCCAGAGTGATGCCAGAAGTTGAAGACTACCATTTCTGCTTCACCCAGGTATTGCTCAGCCCTGGGCTGGTAAGGTGCTCAGTATAACCCCAGCCTCCCCTGTTGGCTGTAGGGCCAGCTACCCCTTCCTCCAGCCAGCTGTGGTATGGCTCACCTCCTCTTTTGTAGCTAAAGGTCTTGCTTGAGGCATGGAAGCAGCAGCTCCACACTCTTCCTTGCCCAGGGGGCTGCAAGCCAGTGTGTCATAGTGCCCTGGCCAGGAAAACCAGGTTTCTGACAGCTAAAAGTTGTGTGGTTTGGGTTTTGTTTTCTTGGTGGGTTTGTTTGTTTGCTTTGGTTTTAACTGTTCCTGACATCTTTACATTCAATTATATTAAGGGGCTTCAATGGGAATTGTATCTTCCCAACGTTTAGAACCATCAAAATGTATTCTGATGGCCAACTAGAGTCATATGCTTGCATCTGGTTTTTGGGTTTGTCTTATCATTTATTAGCAGCTGAAGAATAACAGACCTTGATTGTCCTGAGGTTGTCTCTTCCTCCTTTTATTCTGCCTGGGTGGTGAAGGGCAGTTGAGGCTTGATTTGCGGGAGATGGAGAAGAGCTGATAAACGCCTGCTCTAAGGCTGCATACTGGTTATGATCTGATTGTGCCAGTTAGTGAAACACCTCCAGGTTGTGCTGCTTGGAGATCACTGGGGCAAGAAGGGGCTAGGCAGGGTGGCTGGGCTTGAGATAAGGCTGTTAGCTGATGGATTGCCTGTGGGACCTAAAATGCTGATAAGAGCAGCAGGCTCTTCTACTACAGGGAGGCTGTTGATCATTTGCTTGTGACAGAGAACATTCTTTTTCTGTATATATGGCAGCACACAGCTGATCATTTTCATATTTAGCACTTTACCCACCCCCTGATATTCAGTTCTGGGGAGAAGTGGAGTAGTTATAACTGGGTTAGATGGATTGATAATTCAATCTGGCAAATGCTTTTGATTAAAATAAGTGAATAAAATGATGTCAGCAGGCAGAATGCAAAGCCTGCAAGCTCTTTAGCTTGTGAACCAAGGGTTGGTGGATGGGTTCTTTGTAAAAGTAGTGCATAAAACATGGTGGACAGTTAAAATCATTATATACTTAAATGCTAATGGTGTAATAGTGTAAGAAACCTTTCAACAGGAGCATGCTTGAGGCATAGTTTGACCGTGATCAAAAGACATTAAGCATTTCTGGAGAAACTTGCTGATGTGGACATTTAAGATGCAGCACAGGGCACTGCTACTGAACCAGAGCTTGTTCCACATGAAAACGCAGAGGAAACCCAAGAAGGGTGCAATATGTATAGCTCCTGGAAAAATGTCTGTATATGTCCCATCTAACTTGGGAAGGTTCCCAGTCCTCAAGCAAAAACAATTTGACCCCAAAATCAATCTGAAGTGGGCATTTAAACGATATCTAGAACTCTAGCACATGATAGTAAGGAATTGGAATGGTTTGATGTGCTTGTTGTTACACAAAGCGTACATGTTCAATGCCTAAAACTGTATATAATAATTTCAGTATATAATGAATATCTTTGATATTATCGGGTTTCTTCGCATAATTAAACCAGTTCACATATGGAAACATACAAAGGTGGGAGCTGTAAAGGGGCAAAGAAAGCAAATCGCCTGCAACAAAAGGCAGGTTTGCTGCAAGGGAGCTGGCTGTAGAGATGAGTTGTCAGCTCCAGCCTGTTCACTGGACATTACCTCTTACATGCAAGACAGCACAAAAACTACTGGTGAGACAAAGCTTTAACTGAAAGGATGTGGATGTGATGTGACTCCAGGAAAGCTGTGCATGACTCTGGAACCAGAGCTCTAAGAGGATTTTGAGCGTTTTCTGGAGACTTAACATTACTACTCTGTGTTTGTGGACAGCGTGTGACTGGCCGTACAGTACTGTTAGTTAACCTACTCAGTAGTGCTCAGGTTGGGCTATTGGCCCCAAGCAGCCCATGCTAACTGTCGTGTCTCCTCCATTGAGAAGGCAACTCGGAATAGGGATTTCTTATAGCTGGCATGCTGAGCAGAGAGCTGACAGCAGTTGTTGAGTATGAGGACTTATTCTAACCCCTTTTCCCTCCTTTGGGATCAAGTACCTCATGCTGTGCCGCTCAGGGTTTGATGCACTGACCTGGGTGACAGGAGTATCTCCTCTTATGTCATAGAGCTTTGCAGTTGGAGGCTGTGGGGGGAAAAGCAGTTTATTGTCAAGTCTGTGGAGAGTCATTGATGCAGAGATTAGTGATCTCATCTTGGTCAGGCATCTCCTGCTCTTCTCTAGGCTAGAGAAGTATGTTTCAATTGCCTGTGTAAAATGCAGCAGCGTGGACAGGCTGGATGAAACGTTGTTCCTCTTCCTACCCAGCTGGGCTGTGACTTGGCAAGGAGAGCTTTGTCTAATTGCAGAAGAAGGTGCAGTAAATGAAAAATTAAGTTTCCAAGACCTAAAGGGGATACTTTTCAGTTTTCTTCAGTTCAGCCCCGGGTTCTCATTTTTACACAGCACTTGAGGCTCTCGCTGTAAAGAGCCCTTCTTATGCTAAAGGTGTGAAACCTTTGGATTTCGGACCATCTTTCCACCTCCCCTGCTTCCCCCCACTGCTGCCTGGGTAGTAAGTAATGTTGCTGCCCAAGTTCCTGCACTTCAAAGAGAGCAGTGCTGTCCCACACAATGAAATCATCTCTGGCTGCCTTGCAAGCGCTGTGGACTTCGAGCCAGGCGTAATCCCTTTCCTGACATTTGAGTCTCATTAATTGGGTTAACAAGATGCTATCTGCGCTCTATACTTATGTAAATATAACCTGCTAGCAAAGATCTTAATGGCACCTGATATATCACACCGCCTTTAGATCTATCAAGAGGTAGCACTGCAGGAGTCACTTCCAAAAGCAGGTTGTGTTCTTGGTCCCATGGGTCCCTTTATAAGCTGTCAGAAATGCTGGTGGTCAAGGCCAACTGTTCAGATGTCTTTAAAGTGTCCCACTGGTGACCAAAAACCGCTTTGTCAAGATGACAAATGGCCTGCACATACCCCGTTCACCTTAGAGCTTCACTCTAATGTCAGCTCCATTTACTTGTCAGAAACAGGTATTTTTTTTACTTCCAGCAGTGCAAGTGGGGCAGGGGAAAGGAAGGAGTGAAGAGAACACAGGCTCTGCTTGTATGGCTTCTATTCAGTGTGTTATAGTAGTTGACATTCACAAGCTTTGGACACACCAGAATCTGTTTGTTTGTACATGTGCGAAACAGAAAGAAGGGAATTGGCTTTTCGGAAGTGAGAACTGTCCCTGCAGGGCTTTGATTATGCAAACCCATGTTTTAACCACTGGATTTTTCAGGCAGAAGGCGGCTGTGCAGTGTTAGTTTCTTACTTTGGACAGCAAACTTCTTGCTAGAGCAACGTTTTAAAAATAACAGTTTAATGAGCTGGGTCTGCCTGGTACATGGGGCATTGTTGCATGTGTTTGCGCTGAAGAGCTCAAACCTCTGAACTCCTGTGGGTGGTTTCTGCAATGGTATTTTCATGTGGCTCAGTGGTCACTGCTGTGAATGAGGCTGCTACATGTCACCCAAAAGCAGCGAGGGCCAGGCCACAAAATATGGTCAAAGTGAGCTCAAGGACTGGGAAAGTGCCTTTGACAGCTTTGGCTTTTTGTTGTCTCTCAATCACTTCCATTCAGCTTTTGCTCAGTTCACGAGTCTCCTAGCATCTACACCGCTGGCTGAAGCTTTGAAAGTCACAGTCTGATGTACTTTGGCAGCGTGGTTGCTCACAACAAAGGAAAGTTTATTCCACCTTCATCGCATCTGGTGGAAGCTTTGCATCCATCAGAAGTTCGAGTAGATAGGAAGCAAAAACATGGAGAAATGAGATGTGTCAAATAGAACATCCCTGTGGCAGGAAGTTTTTCTGAGTTAATTCTCCCGTGGCCTTGAGTCTTTTCTTGCTGGCACCGACTGGGTGAAACCCACTTGAGAATGTTGGATCTAGATGGTCTTTAAGGTCCCTTCCAACTGGATACGTTCTATGATTTTATGACTGCTGCCATGGGGTATCCATTGGTTAGGATTCCTGCTGCCCCTCCAAGATTTTACTAGCATGGAGCAATTGCAGCAAGAAGGAGTGAGCCCCTGTGAATTGAAGGCAGCATTAAGAGACTCCAAAAGCTCTTGCCCCCTTCAAGGAGTCCTGCCTGAGATGCTCTTAGCCCTTGTCTCTGCCTCCTCTTCTCTGTACGGACTGACGAGCTGCACCTTCTCTCTGCGGAGTGCTGTGAATAACCTCCTCTCCTTTTCCAATACCACTGTGTAGCAGAGGCAAGATCATGTAAGAAAACAAATGCGGGGTCAGCGCTCAGTTTTCTTGCAAGTTCATTAAACCAGGAGTGTCTGGAGGCCTCTTGCCTAAGTAATTTCATAATAGAAAACAGACTCTTGTTGCTTTCTTTTGGGCTACTATTTTTATTTGGTTGTTGTTCCTCAAGCATTTTGGTCCCATTTCAAAACTTGCTTCAATTAAATGAAGAGGGTGGTTTTTTTTGGTGCTTTCCAGTTTAAAAGCTGTGCTACTACTGCAGAACTTCTAGGAGGCCTCTGGATTATGAAGCTAAGGATTGACAGGGGTTTTCCTGATGAAATATCATTCAAAAACCTATGTAGATTAAAAACCCTCCCCCTTCCCTCCCGCAGCTGAGATCTCCGGTTGCTGCTTCTGGCATGCATCACATCTTTGAGGATACAGTATCATGAGAAAACTGTCACTTGGTGATGTATTAGGGTGATATATCATGAGAGCATCGTTTCTTTAGAGGATATGGGCAGTAAAAGACATGATTCTGGCCAGACAGAGCAGCAGGAGACCTTGCTTTTTTTTCCTTCCCTTTTCTTTAATCTAGCCCTGTTTTTGTGTCGTACAGAAGTGAGTTTCTTCATGGGATATGACTTGTTGCAGAGTAAGTTAGGAGGCCCATTGGGCTTTTTAAACTCTTTCAGAAGTACATGGCCTCAAGGGCTGCTTTGTTCAAAGCTTTTCGAAGAGGCTCAAGCCTAAAACTAGAGCATTTGCTACTGCCTAAATCTCCACTGTAAGGGGTTAGTAAGCAGATTTCAGACAGAGAAAGCAATAAGACGCAATGACAGGTAACTATAGTTTGGATAATGTATTTGTACATTTAGCCCATCAAAATGTAATAATATTTATAAAGAAACCCCAGTCAATGCATCTGTTTTAAATAGATGTCAAATGAAGTTTTAATTCACATCAACAGAAGAAAAATTACTATTGGTCAGTATTCAGTCTGTGATACAGTTATCCAAAACCATGAATTCTGAACTCAGGGACTCAGATGTTGATGAAAACTTCTAAAAGTTGTTTTTGTGCTTTTGTCTCTCTTTCATTGGCAATGTCTACTGGAAAGTAAGCTGAACACTGTCTACAGACTGTGGACCAGGATGGCAGTAGTTAAGAATTAAAAGTAGAATAGCGTTAGGACACTCTTTTGATGGGACTGAGTTAATTTTTGAGATGGGCCAAAATGTGACGCTGTGGCTTGATCTAAGATTTGTTGGATTCAAATGATTTAGTAACTTGTTTTAAGCCTTTGGCACAATCTGCTTTACCCTCGATGAAATCAGCTTGATAATTCATCTGTGCCTTCTTCAACAATACTTCGGGCTAGAATTTGCTCAGAGTGTTTTCAGACCAGTTTGGCTCGGGGATGATAGGAGCAAACTTCTCCTCTCCAATCTGTCTATGACGCTTAAGGGGAACTAATACTCCAGGAGCTAATGCACCCAGGACAGCAATGCTGTTCCGCATCTGCTGACTTCAGCTGTGCGCAGGTGGCCTCTGGATCAAGCTGAAGCACTGGAAGATTTGATGGTCCTCAACTGCGTGTCACTTCTTACAGGAGAATGAATTCTGCCTCATCAGCTGCAGTCAGGGTAAACCAGCTTCAGATTGGCAGGTATTGTCTGTGACTACCTTTTTCTCAGGTCTTGGCGTCAGATTTAGGTGAGTGATAATTAATGCAAATCCTTTATTGACAGAGCCAAAAAAACATGAATTAATACAAATCCTTTATTGACAGAGCCAAAAAACTATGAATTTGGATTTGCTTGTTTGAAAACACATTTAAAATTCACAAGCAAAGCCATGAATATTAAATGCATGCATCTTGTGAAATGCAAAGGTGAGGTCTCCCACAAGAATCCCAGTGCATGTCCCTTCCCTGAAACTGGCTCCTGGATTACTACCTATAGTAATTAGTTTGTTGGACCACAGTACTAACTGTTGTGAAGGCTGCGTCGCTTATTACTTGAAGACCATGGTGCTATTTTGTTGACAGGTAAAGAGTTTTGCCTTTAACTTTACAGCTGAAGAACTCTAATCCAAAGTGGCGCTTGAGGTGGAGCAGGGGGACTGGGAGCTGAGTGGTCTGGATCCCACTCTTTTTGTCCTAATCTGCAGTTATGGTCATTTTGTCTGGCTGTGTCTGCTTTGTCCATAAGCTCGCTGGAGCAGGGATGTGCTCCTTCAATGTGCTTGTATGATGTCTGATGTAATGGGACCCTGATCCCAGCTGCAGCCTTAATGCAAACAAGTGTAAAAGGAAAGAAAATGCTTTCTTTTCACCGTGTAGTAGTGCAGTGAGCTGCTGTCAGGATAGCAGCAGGCCACCGAGGTCACTTCCCTCATGCTGGTGAACATCATTAAGCACAGTGAAAAACAAGATTTAAATCTGTTCAGTCTATAAGGGCTTGTGAGTGATGTGTCCTGAATGACTTGCACATACTCATGTCTTCCTCATAGCAGCGGGGGACACCGCTTTGCAGTGAAATTTGGTGTCCTCTTTCAGCAGGGCCTTTGTTTTAATCATCTTTCCTAGGGAGCGGGGACAGATGGAAGTGTGAAGGGGTGGTTGATACTGGCTCAGCTGCAGCCTCCTCCTGGCTTGCCCTTAGAGAGGCCAGATAAGCTAAAGAGATTACAGGGATGAGGGGATAAATCAGAGGCTACCGAGTGCTCTGCTCAGGAAAGGAAAGAGAGACTCTGTGAACTGAACTCGCCTATTTTGTTCCTCATGAAATACTGTTATTTGCACCTAATGCAATTCATGCTGAAATCACAGTCGTGTTGTGCCATGGGCAAGGACCTAATGCTGAAAGTACTGAAGCGTATGTTTAGCTTCACCCACCCCTGGAGACAAAACCCCTGGGAGCTGTCCTGGTGAAACTGAAGACATGCTTAAAATAATAGGACTTCTCTCTTTGTGGGGTCAAGCTTAAGCCTTGGTGCTTGGAGATTAGTGTAAATTAACAGAGAAAACTGATTTTTCAAAGAACAGACATTGCTTCATAGGGAAACATTCTTTTCACCGTGAATGTAAAACACGCTTTGTGTGCTAACCCATTTTTGTTATTGTACCCACAAAATGTGTTTTTGCAAGGGTAATTGGAGGGGAACAAGGGAAACGAGACCTTTTTCTTACCTCCCTTGACAGTGGTTCAAAACATCTGCAGACATCTCTCCATGGGGAGTGGTGTGTCCTCCCTGAAGCCAAATTGTGTGGCTCTCGCTCAGGCAGAGCGATGCTTGTGGAAGACAGCAGTTGCACTGTATTAGCAGGGATTGCTTGCTAGCATCAACTGTCAATTAAAGGGAAGTAACTCAGACCCGAGACAGCGAGTTCCAGGCAGCAGTGCCAGAGGAGCAAGGGTGCTATTTTCAGAAAGTGCCTCAGGATTTGTCTAGACCATGAGTTACGCGCGTGTCTGAGCCTGTTTTGAGTTCACGTTGGCCCAACATTGGGGTTGTCTGCACGTAAGCGTAGGTGCAGGCACACAAAGCCTGGTGCTCCCAAGCTTTGCTGAGGGACAAAGACTGTGGCCAGCGCTCGCCCATACATTTGCTCCCATGGCCTGCATGGACTCAGCGTGGCTCCATGTACACATTGGAGGATGCTCTGGCCATGGGCAACATCTGGCAGAGAGCTGGCAGCTGGAGAACGTGCACGTCATGGCCCGTGGTGTGAGCCTGTGTTTGAGCCTGCCCTGTGCCTTGTGGTGGAGATGTTGCCTATATGACTTGAATGCGCTTATTTCATTAATGGCTTTTTCTTCTCCTAAGGTCGTATGTGCATATTTGAAGGCTGTATCCCAAATTCCCCAGGGGAAACTTTTGCCATTGTTTGAAAATTGTTATTGTCTTGGTGGATGATCCCATGATCCCACAAGCTTCTCCTGGCAGAAACTTAAGGGCACTCTCAACTACGTGGTGAGGAGCGGGACTGTGATGAATAATGGTAAAAAATGAATGTTTTCAAGATTAGCCATTAATGATAGTTCTTATTTCTATTTATTCTCTGTTGCTTTTATTATTTTTCTATCCATAGCCTTTTTTGGTTAAATGAATGTTTAAGCAACACTTTTCCTATTCAATATAAATCATAGATTTGTAGAATCCCAGACTGGTTTGGGTTGGAAGGGACCTTAGAGCTCATCCAGCTCCAACCCCTGCCACGGGCAGGGACACCTTCCACTAGAGCAGGTTGCTCCAAGCCCCTGTGTCCAACCTGGCCT
>NW_009935183.1:16244-31219 GCF_000696875.1 Nestor notabilis | reverse complement strand
TAAACCCTGCCGGGGAGGGGCCAGCCACAGCTCCTCTGGGCACCCTGTGCCAGCGCCTCAGCACCCTCCCAGGGAAGAGCTTCTTCTTTATATCTAACCTAAATCTCTCCTGTTTAAGTTTGAACCCATCACCCCTTGTCTTATCACTACAGTCCTCCTGATGCAGAGTCCCTCTCCAGCACCCTTGTAGCTCCCTTCAGACACTGGAAGCTGCTCTGAGGTCTCCATGCAGTTTCTCTTCTCCAGGCTGAACAGCCCTAATATTCTCAGCCTGTCTTCTTTTTTGTCTGCTCTCTTGAATGTCAAACCTAAAATAGTTTCTAACCTCAGGATATCACAAGTGCAGTGCAAGCCTCCCGAAAGCATTTTCAATACATAAAAAGGAATAAAAAGAGGAAAACCCCCAGATTCTTACCATGGCAATCTAGCCCTCTGTGAATTGACATCTGCAAGGCCTTCAGCAGCCAGATGTGACAGCACAACTGTCTGTGACAGCTTGGGGTACCACTGCTGGAGGCAGTCTTTGGTACAGCTGTAAAGAAATGAAGAGGACTCCTGGTTTTACTTTATTCTTCTTTTAGTTTCTCTTCTTCCAAGTCAAATCCAGGTTGAAAAGAGCCATCCTCCTGGTGACTGCTGTGAGCCGACAGGAGCCCAGTGGAGAACCCTGTAGAAAGTTGGCTGTGGCTTCCAAGCTGTGGTTTGGCACACGTTCTCACCAAGACCTCTGCCAAACATTCAGATTTCTTTTTAGTGTTTGGTTGCTTTTCTTTCTTGTCTTTTCATGTTGGCATTTTATTTAAGTGTACCACATGAGTTGGAGGCTGTTTGATACACTCTGTCACCAGAATGGGCTGTTTTGTGGGGAGTTCTTTGATGGAAGGGAAAAATACGAGGCGTATGTGGAAGGTGAACAAATTGCGTTGAGAGGAGGTTGTAGTAAAGGTAACACTGGTGTTAGGTCTGGTTAGTGTATGGGAATTTGGCCTCACCTTTGCATGCCAAGTTAAAGAGGCCTTTGGTTCCCACTGGCAAACTGTGGGCACCCAACAAAACTCATCTTTCTCCAGAGGTGTTAAGATGTAAGTTCTCCAGCAGTTGGCCTTGGTGAGCGCAGGAGAGGAGTGTCGAGGGTGATCCTTTGGGACTTCCCTAGATTTTCCTTTCCAAGGAAGTATGAGATTCCGGTGCGAGCCCTTTGTGGGGCTGAGCACTGGCTGGGGAGTTGAGTCAGCTGTGGCAGCGTTGTTCTGGATCAGCCAGAATAAGAAATAGGTATTTCTCCAGCACTAATAAAAACCTTTAGCTGAGGTTCTCTCCCTTTCTGTGTGTGTGTCTGAGCACTAAATTAACAAAAATCCCAGATGTGAATCTATAAACCATCTGTTTAAAATAACCATTGTGCGGGGCTGTAATTAAAAGTTATTTATGATGAATCTTGGGATCCTATTATGGATTTGACTGACTCCCAGGTTTCTGACTTAGCAAACGGTTTATGTATTTATGAGCCATGTGTCTCTTCTGCACTTCTTGGTGCCAGAGTACATGTCCTTTAAACAAAAGGAACAGAAAAATCCCCTACCCTCCTGTAACTGTTGGCTTCTGAATGTTGCTTCTAAGAAGTTTTCTCTTAAGAACAGCAAAAATCAAAGTATCTGAGAGCTTTCAACAGCTCTGGAGATGCTGTTGACAACACAGATGAAGGTTTGGTAATACAGCTCTCCTGCATGCAGCTACTTAGTGACTTATTAAATGTATGACTGGGGCAAGTAATGCAGTGTTGTGATTACTGGGAGTAGAAGGGGCCGTATTTGGAAGGGAAAGGATTTGTTGCTAAAGACCATTTGCTGTCACCCTCCTCTTTGCCCTTGCAGAATAGGAGGGAAGGAGGCAAAATCAGGACAAGCAGATGGACAGTAGACATTAAGAGCAGTGTTTTGGGCGAGAGGGTGAAAGCAGGAAAAAAGCTTCTGATGACAATTGCTCTTTGTTTAATCTTTGCACTTTTACACCCAGTGGGCCTGAGAGATCTGCACTGGATAATGCCTGACCGCAATAGACTAAACAATGATTTACCAGCTCTGGTTTATCTGCTGCTGTCCTATGTTTGATCAGCATGGTACATTAACCCTTTCCTCGCCATCTGCTGGCTTTAGTTTTCCACAAGATGCAGCGTTGAGATAAAACAGGATTTTTTGGAAGAATTCTGGGATTTAAAGCCTGTCCTAGAAGCAGCAAGAGGCACACGGATGCGCTGCCCTGGAGCTATGCTCATCTCTTCATAGTACAGGAGGCATTTTGCTGTGATGACTATTCCAGGGCAGTATGTTGCAATTTGGGCTCTACTGGATGCTTCTTCAACAAAAAGCCCCAAAAGGAGCAGTGTGGGCTGCAGTCCTGAGTGATGCTCAGCCCAACCCCTGTAGCAGGGAGTTGGGCACCTCAAACAGACACTTTTGGAGCTGTCTGGGGCTTGCCTATAATACTCGCTAGAGAGGAGGAACATCAGCTTTGCAGATCCCACCCTGCTTAAGTGTTTAGCTGTCCTTGTGCTGGCAGAGATTGGCTCTGTTTACCTGGGATACACTGACCTGTCCCTGCAGGCAGGAGGATGCAGCTTCTCCTCCAAGAGACAGAGCTGAGCTTGCTCTTTTCTTTAAAAAAGGAGGAAAAAAAGGGGTGTGTGTGGCACCTCCCTTGGAGATGGTCAACCACGTTCAGTGCCCTCCGTATCCAGAGGCAATTCAAAGATTCATCTCCTAGTTTCCCCGCAAGCATCCTTGCTCTTGGGACTGGTGGCTTTTGGGAGCATGAGGAGCAAGCCCTTGTTCTGCTGAAGCTGGGCCACTGAGACTCAGGTAGTTCAAGGTCTACTGATATAGAGAGGGGAATTATGAATCTGTAGCCTACTGCTTCAGACACCCTCCAAGAGGGAAAGACCCTTCAGTTCCTGTCACTGCACCATGGGCCGCTAATGTTCCTTAAGTGGAATAGCTGCCTAATGTAAAACAGGCTTTAGCACCAGGATGTGAAGTCCCAAATTTCCCCTCCTAGCAGCTGGCATGTACAGCCCAGCTCAGGTTTGGTTTCTCTTTCCAGTTGCTTCCATCCTTACCTGTAGCACAGATCCTGAGTTTGGGGTTTAGCCACCAGCATTGCTGGTGATAAAGGAAGAAGAGTAAGATCCAGACGTGGCTGCACCCCTGGGCTGATGCAGTGGTACCAAACAATTCACTGGTGGAGAAGATTACTGATTTACGTGGGGGGCAGACAGGAGGCTTTTACTTAGAAGCAGTAACTATCAAGTCTCACTTGTTTGAAATACATTGGTGTCATCCTTAGGAACATTTTGCATTGCCAACAAGAAGCAGCCACATCAGGATGGACCTGAGGGCAAAGGGAGGCAGCCATTAGTCAGGGGAGAGTGTGAGAAGCTGCCTGGGGAGCTGGATTGCATGAGACGTTTGCGTCAGGAGTCCCCTGGGAATCTGGGAAGAAAATAAACACGGAGCTACCTTTTACTTCTCATCCCTCTCGTGGTAATAATTTCTTCCTTTGAAGATGGAATCTGATGGGTAGGTGCCTACTGGAACCCAACATGGGTCCAGCCCAGCTAGGTTGGCATAGAAGGGCACCACGGATCTCTCATCTCACAGAGGCCCATGATGCATGCTGCAGCTGGGGTAAAAAAGGAGACATACTCTAAACTGGATTTTGCCCTTCCTTCAAACATGATTTTACCATGCAGAAGATTTTTGTACAGATAAAGGCAGTGGGGCTGCTAGGCTTAATACATTTTCCCATGAGCAAACTCTCATCAAAGAGAATCAAATCTTAGCAGAACCCTTTAAAACACAGACTGTAGTCAATCTGGTAAACTGGATTCTGCTGCCCTTCAACAGGCTTTATGGAGGCAAAGTGAGGGAGCACTGTGTTCACGTAACGGGGACCAAGATTTTACCCTGCGCTCTAAAAAGACCTTGTTGAGCCGGTTGCGCTGCTGTGCCGTGGCTGCTTTGTGCCATCCAGACCTACAGACCTGCCATAAATTCAGCTTAACTCTCCAGTTAAAATGCATTTATGGTTGCTGTGCAATGCTGGAGTGATGCAGGGCAGCCAGCACGTAGCAGTGACCTGGCTTTTTACAGTAGTCATTTGTGTCGTTGCAGCTGTGCTTTAGGGCCTGATTCTCATTTGCTGATTTCACAGTGGCTTGGAGAGAGTCCTCATTTACACTGATAAGATTGAAGTGCCTTTATAGCTCCCATCAGATCAGGCAGTGACTTTGAAGAAAATAAACCTCTGATTTTAGACAAAGAGCTGGAGTGTAATGAAAGCTGCGTGTTATCCTTCACAGGCACCTTGAATAAGGCCACAGGGAGCGAAAGGGAAAGACTGGAAAGCACGGCTTTTTCTCCTTTAGTTTTATGATTTATGTTTTCCCAGCCCATTGAGTTTTTTGGGTCTCTAATTAAAGTCATTAGAGTGGGTGAGGTGGTTGCTTGCGTCTAGTGGATGGACACCTGTGTCACTTAATGAACGGAGTGGCTAATTATAGGTGGAGGTGACTTCAGAGGGCTATTTTCGGTCAGGAATGTCAAGTAGCAAGAAACACCCAAAGTGTTTGTTTTCTGCCCTTACTTAAAGGCAAGGATAACGAGAAGGGTTGACACCACAGGGGAAAGGCAGGCTATAAATGGAATATTTCTCCTGCCTGCTGTCACGCATCCTCTATTGACACTCCCTAATGTGGTCAGTGTGCTCTTTGGCCTTGGCCATCGCTGACTTTTTGCCATAGAAAGGTGACACTAATGTGCAGTGATTCCGCCTGCTTGTGATGTTTCATTGATTCTCAGCATTTTGGGGAGAAAGATGAATTGCAGTAATCTCATTTTCAGTGCAGTGCATTGTAGCCTCTTCTGAAGGAGCTCTGGGTAGCTTGGTAATACTGCTAGCTAAAAATGACACTCAGCAGTGGCAGAGAGTTTTGTTTTCTCTGAGGTTGCCACCTCTTCCTCAGCCATCTGTCCTTTTGTCACTGTAAGAAATGATGCTGGAGCTGTGTGGTTCATGGGGCAGCACCTCAAGACCCCAAGGATATGTTAACAAGCGTATCAAGTAGCTCATTGCTCATTTAGGTGAAGTGGATTTCTTCAGTGGGGTACGTTTTCTGTCCTGTGATGGGTAGTAGTCAGGAATTACTGTCTGAGCAGAGTTTAAACACCACTTACTTGGGCGCCTGGATAATTCAGACTGTTTTCTGCTATGTTCCTTCAACGGGAGAAAAATGCTTTGAATCACAAGGACCTCTCCTGAAGAGAAAGAGCAGATCACTCACCTTGAGCTTCATGTTCTGAATGGCAAGAAATGGTAGCTGTGGATTCGGTTTGCTCGCAATAGCTTTTTGTCTGTTTTATCTTTCCAGAATAAGGAAGTGACATGCAAAAGGGAGAAGTGTCCAGTGCTCTCCAAGGACTGTGCTCTCGTCATTAAGCAGAGAGGAGCTTGCTGTGAGCGTTGCAAAGGTGCGCTTCCCTTCCTCTTGTTTCCCTCTTTCCTAAAGCATAATCGGTTCATATCTGTGTTGCCAGAGGTTGGGCAAAGTTGGGAGCTTCTCAGCTAGGACTTGCTGTCACCAGAGGCTAGAAAAGGGCATTAACCATGATTAAAATTAGTAGGTTTACAAAGCTGGTGGAAAATGCATAAATTCAGGTATGTGTCCTGTAACGACTAGTTCTTGCACAGCAGCATCCTTTAGAAATACATCTTTATTGTACTTTGTTAACAGGTTTTCAGTCTTTTGAAGGGATATCTCCTGTTGTAACCATCAGAACTAGTTCAGATCAACACCAATCTGTTAGTAGCAACCAGTCAATACGAATTCCTTAAACTTTTGGTGTGGTTGGCCAGAATAGGAGTAATGCTTCTGAGTAACAAAGAGCAGAGTAATTATCCTCATATTAGAAACAAACCAACCACGTGCTGTTTATTTTCCTAAATGTTTCCTGATTAAAATCATCGTATCATGGATATTTTTATTAAATCTGAAATGGGCAGTAATCTGAGTGTTTATTTCTTGACCAACACTGTATTTTCCAAACTCTTTAGAATGAGAAGATTATCAAATATATAAGTGAATTGTGTAAGCATGCTTACCCACATGAAATATGTGCAAGTAGATGAAGTTGAAAACCAGTCTTTTCTTTATACTGGTGCAGTAATATGCTCTAAAATACTGATTTTGCTGAGGGACT
The DNA here is from genome assembly GCF_000696875.1 of Nestor notabilis. Classification (NCBI taxonomy): domain Eukaryota; kingdom Metazoa; phylum Chordata; class Aves; order Psittaciformes; family Psittacidae; genus Nestor; species Nestor notabilis. The sequence continues at coordinate 24,965 of NW_009935183.1, read as the reverse complement.
GCTGATGCAGTCAAAGCGGTGGGGAATGTCAGATTGAGACAGCTTTGTTTCTCTGTGTTGTTTAATTCCCCAGTGGTGGCGGAGTGTTTTTGAGATGGAGATAGGGTAGGATAAATTGTTGGGAAGTGCAAGCATTTATTGCCTTCCCAGAGGGAAATACAAATGCAGGAAAGCAGATTACACTGAAATTCAGATGGAAGAGACATGATGGATATGTGTTTTTCCTGGATGGTTGCAGAGGTGTGTTAGCTGCTGCCGTGCTCGTGCTTTGCTGCTGTGCTGCAACTTTGAAATAGGTTTGGCAAGCCACAGTTTGAGGGTTTGTCTAGAAGTCTGACACTTAAAAGGAACTGAAATAAAGAAGTGAAAGCATTACTGAAACGGGGTTTACATAAATTAGATGTAATTTATTTCTTTTGTCCAGTTGTGTTTAGTGTCAACTTTACAGCAAAAGATTCCTACCTGTTGTTTTGAGTAGGCTGGAGGTTGATTTTTCATTTCCATAATGGGATGTGTAGTTGGTCAATGGCCTGACAATTTTATATACATACATATGCATACGTACATGCCTGCATGCATACAGCATGATTCTGCACTAAAACAAAAGGTTTCAAAGTTGAGGATGCACATAGTATTTTAATGTACTATTTTAATTCAGGCTCCTTATAAGATTCTCTGTTTATCCTGAACTGGGGCGAGTACCCATAGAACATTACTAATAGGCTTGAGCCTGGCCTCTGCAGATTGGTATGCCTGAGATCTCTAATGGGAAAGTTAGTAGAAGCTGTTCAAAAACAGAATTAGGAGGCACATGGATAATCGTGATTTTTAGAGTTATGTCTTACAAAGGTGTTAGTCCTTCAAATGTATCAGTAAGTATATGGACAGAGACATCCAACTAATAGGCATACAAGATCCCTCACCAAAAACTACTAAAGAAACTTCAGTAGCCCTGATTTTGCAGAGAAACACTTCTCATCAGTGAATAACTACCAGGTGGTGACAATGAATGATTATTTTAATAATGGAAAAAGGTTACCAGCAGATCATAGGAAAGATCTCAACTTGTCAGCGTGCTCAGAAGTGAGCTAGAAAAGGGGTGAAGAGGGACAGAGAGCTTCCTGCTGCCCTGGTCTCTTTAGCTTTGTAAAGGAGGAGGGCTGCCTGCGAGGAGTTGAGAAGGGTGTTAGGGTACTGCACAGCTGATGACAAAATGGCAAAGGAAGTTAATGTGGATGGGAATAAACTAGTGCACACAGGACAAAACAGTCTTAGCTACAAATACAGTAATGGGCTCTGAGCTGACAGTTACCAGTTAACAACTGTTTCTCAGTGTTATAAAAGATACTTCTCTGGCAGGATCAGCTCAACCCCAGTAGCTCTCCAAAGGGAAAACTGAATGTTGGGTTTACTAGGAAAGGAGTAAGGTACAAACCAGAATGCCCTGATAGTTTTCTCTGTGAGATCACAGTGTGTCTACTGAGGGAATACCAGGCAGGCTGCTTGTTCTTGCTCCTCTGGAGGCTAAGATAGAGCTATGGAGCTTGCCCTGTATTTTTTACTTTACCATGGGTGTCTGTTACTGGCTGCTATCAGAGAGAAGATACGTGACTAGAAGGACATTTCTGAATGAGTTTTTCTGCTCTTTCTGAAAGGTAAAGCAAAATATGCACCCATATACCTACAGCAGTCCTGACACCACATGTCACCAGGTTGTTTTGGTGCTATGGGAATAGGCTGATGGAGCCGGATCTACCTCCAGGGAGGCTGTTTGCTCTCTTGCCATTCCAAATGCTGCTGAAACTTTTGCTGTGCAATGCGCGTATGGGGAGTATTTGGGGAATCACGGGTACAAACACCTCCTGCCTGCCTAGCACTTCAGCTACTCCTTTTGGTGTCCTAGCAGCTCCCTGGCACTCCCTGTGTGGAGCTCAGATGCAGCCAGGACTTTGCCCTGGAGCTCTTGTTCTCAGTTCTATTCTGTCAGCTTGCCAGAGTGCCCATAGGGAATGTGAGCAGGAAAACGGAAACAGGGCTTTTTCTTTCTTTTTTATTTATTCTTTCTTTTTTTTTTCCTAGGCTGGTTTCATTTCATCTAAACGTGAACAAAATATTACAAAGAAAAGACATCAGAATCTGATGGCTTTTTTCTTGGCTTCATTCCCGAAGCCTAGAAGAGCTTAATAAGGCCTTATGGGCTTTTGCCAGCTCTCTTTGATAGCTTCATGTCTTCCTACCTTGTGAAGAAATGAATGAATGAATGAATGAATGAATGGTTGCTGTCATTTGAGCACATCATCAGCATGATGACATCAAGACCAAAGGTTATGTTTCCAGAATTGGCTTCTGTAGGAAGGAAACCGCCACTCATGAGTCATTTGTGACACTGCTGCCAGGATATTTTGTCCTATTGTGAGGAGTGCATAAGGACTGGGTATGTAGGCCCAGTATCTCTGATGGTGGAGTAGTCTAATACTATGTACCTGCCATGGTGCATCCAGCTGAAATCCCGTATTTAGAGCTTTGCATTCAGGAGAAATGGAATTGTTGGCAGACAATGGTGAGCATTATCTCCCTTGCTTTGATTTGGGTATTTGTATGCTGCTGAAATAATTGTTAGCACTTTATTTCATTTTTCTTAGTAAAAAAAGTAAGAAACAGCAGCAGGTATAGCTTTTGCAGTCAGAAAACTCACTGTGGTGGAAACAACATGTTATCCCTAATATATTAATAGATTTGGCTTTACTTAAGGCTTTAATCCTCCAGACTAGCAATGTGTTTGAACACTGATTTTGACTTCAGGCCCTTAGGACCTTGGATAGTAAAGTCAGTGGGGCAAGGCTGTCGTTTGCTGTGTGTTTGTGCAAAGTCTGGAGCAGAGAAATGTGCTCCCATGATTATGGCTCCCTGCTGCAAGGAGAACACAAACAGCTAAGTATAATAGTGCAAATTTTCAGGGAGATTATTCTTCTAACAGGTACTAAATGCAGCTTATAAAACACACTCTATACCTCTAGCATACTGTTAATTTTGAAAATATTAAAAAACTAAGCCCTCTCATTACTTTAGCATAGGATAAACAGGCCACTTTTCATCTCTCAGTTTATTTCATATGTTTAATGGAAACATATGAGATCATTGAGATTAAAGAAATAGATTTGGCAGCATTTTCTTGTTTAGTTAGATGGAGACTTGTCACTTGGATGTAGAGCTCTCTGCACCTCTAATCATAACTTATTTGCTCTCTGAAGAAGTGGTATTACTGGCTCAGGGCTGCATGAAGTTTGCCTTTCTAAAATGGTGCTCCATATTCTACTCTCTAATCTTAAGAATCTGTATCTTCTATGGATGTGCAAAGACAAAATTGGTGGGTATTTGTTATAAGAGATTTGTTCTGAAGTTTCTTTCACTTCCCATGTGCAGTTCTGCTTTTTCTGCCCTTGTAAACTTGTGAGAGTTACTGTGGGTTTTTTTTGTTGTGTTTCGTTTTAATAACTTAATGATCTTAGAGGTTCACGAGCTGTGCTCCATCGACCTGGAGTCTACAGAGAAGGAATCACAGCCCAGGCAACAGCAACACTAGTTCCCTGTAATATTGAATATCCAAAGCTATCGTAGCTAATTGTGCATTTCTTGGATATCAGATGTTATGGTTGAGGCTTGCAGCCAATTTCAACTATTAGGGCTGGCTTGCAAGGGAAGTTAGAGGGAGGTTATGAGTTTATCAGTGTTCTGGATGCTCTACGAACGCCCTGCAGAGGCCATACATACATTCAGTGCTTTGTTTGCCTGTGGGCACCCCTAGTATAAGATACCTGATACCAGTTTGGTGCCCTGCTGTAACACTGACCAGGGGGAGCTTTGTGTAGGGCCCTGCAGCTCATCCTTGCATGCTCTGAAGCAAACTTGCAGAGACAAGGGTGCAACCCAATACGTGGATGGAGGGCGATGGGCTGGGAAGATAATAATCTAGTCCTGGCATCTGTCAGAGACTGGTTATGGAAAGAGATGTTTTGAGGACATAATCAAGTCTTACCTTTTTTCTTGGCCTTTCTCACTGCATCTCAGTCTCTTGGTAATACACTCCAGCCCTGAACCAGAGTCACACTTCTTGAGGCTGGAGGTTTGTCTCAACTTTCATTCAGTTTCTAGCTTTGTATTTCAAGCAAAGGCAGGGATTTTGAAGCAGTGACATATAGCCACTGAGGACAGTATCATCCAGTATCAGGTTATGCCTAAGAGAAGGTCTCTATCTCTCCATCCTTCTCTTGGGTTAACTTTCCTTACAAAGGTCTTAGCACATAAATTTCATGTCCCTTGAATATATGGTGTATACTATAGTGTTCAGCTGCGGCCCAGATTTCAGGCTTTCTTACTACCTTGAGTAATATAATATTCCATTTATGTAAGAAGCTTTTTATGAATTGTCTTGTCATGTTGTCATAAACACTTTTGCTGTCAAACATCAGTTACCTGGAGTTTTACAATCACAGAGCAGTTGCTCAGGATACTTGCATTAGAAGATAACATGAGAGCTCCATGGTGATATGTGGATGCACTTAGACCTTGTGTGTGTGGACACTGCGTCCAGTGCAGCAAAGGAAAAGGAAACTGAAGACCAGGGTGGAGACTTCACACGACATACACGTGTAATGTTTCTCTGGAACAACATGATAAACATCTTAGGACACTTAATACTGGAATAAGAATTTCTTTTACTGTTTAACTTTGCAGCTGTAAGCTGTAGTGATAATGAGGAGATCGGGTATAAATGGCAAATAATCGTGCCACCAAACAACATCCCTCACGACAACCTCATAACCATGAGAGATCACAGCTCTCCAGCTGCCAGGCTTGGCAAGGACACTGAGCTCAAGATTCAATGGTAGCTTTAACTATAAGGCATTTGGATTACGAGGTTCTTATGGACCTGCAGAGTGACTTTTCCCCGCTCTATATTTGTATTGGTGAAGCACACAATGTTTGGGAAGGTGAAATTCAGTTCCAGTAGGATGCAGGGGGGCAAAAACAGCACTGGGAAGAATTGATGTCTTTGTTTCTGTTGCTCTTTGCTCAGTGAATATGAGCTGCTTTGTATCATATGCCTGTGAACTGCGGAGTCCTGGCACAGCTCACCCCCATGGCCACTTTGCTCTGCCGTGTTGTAAGCCCTTGCATCCCTTGAGTATTGTAATTGCAATGGCTCAGCTGCAAATAGGTTTGTACTCAGTTACAGAGGAAAGAGTTGGATTTTCACTGTTTAGAGTTAGGCTGCAGATTTTGTATATACTTTCATGCGTCTGTGTTGACAAATGAAGACCAGGGTTGCCCGATAGGAAGTTTAATTTTCTAGTAGCTGTCAATGGCTTTACCATCATTAAGACACTTGAAAACATATTTTATGGTAGGATTCACAGATCTCTTATTTGGCCAACAGTTTTCCTGCCCAGGAAATAGTGCAGAATGTGCAAGTTATTGTTTTCTTTCTTGTGTGGGGTTTTTGTTTGATTGGGGTTGGTGTTTTTTTCTCTTTGGCTAGAGCTGATATTTAGTGTTAGCATGCCTGGATACCTCCCTGAGGATTAATTTATCAAACACTAAATAAAACATGTCTTCTCACTGTTTTCTTTTTCCTAATGTTTATTTTCCTTGCCAATAGAGAGGTTACTTTTTTGAAATAGAAAGTGGAGGGAAAGCAAGAGAAAGACTTAATAGGAGAAGAAAGATGCTGAAGAAATGAGGGATGAGGAGCCAGTCTATTGTGCACCAATCTATCACTTTCTCTTGGGAGAATAAGGAAATGACTTGTCTATAAAATTCTCATTAGCCTAAAATAAGCAAAAATCTCTTCTGGAATCTTATTAGGCAATGTCAAATTGAGTAATAAAGGCTTGTTTTTAATGAACTGCTAAGGACACTGGCTGAGCTTTAGCACTACTAAACTGTCTCTTACAGTCCATTTCCCTATCTTCACATGATACTGCTGTGTGCTGGGGTGTCTGGGGAAGGCAGAAAAAGGGTCATTTAACAATGTTGCTGGATTTGGAAAAACAAATGGCTTCCTGATTGTTAACTTGTCCACATGCCAATAACAAAATCTGCTATAATTTGCCTCTTTTGTTAGCCGGTTCTGTGTGGGGATGCTTGAGTTTGGATTAAATTGCTCTCTTTCAAATTAAAGCAGCCAGAGGTTGGTATAGCATGTTTGAAAGCAAGGTGCTGGAGTAAGGCATGCCCACCATTAAAACAAAGTAAGTTAGAAAATCAGAATTAACTGTTTTATAGTGTTTTTTTCTGTTGTGCAGCCGTGACTCAAGTCTAGAGGATCCTTTTGCCTTTATGAGGTGACTAGAAGGGAATTAGCAGTTTCCACTGCATATACAATGACCGACTTCAAAGTATTCAGTGGTTTGGTTTGATTCAGATAAGCAACTTTCAGCTTGTGTGTTTATCCAGGACTTATCTGAGCTATTTGGGTTGAAGTATGGGTAATAGGAACAAAACCAGCAACTAACTGAAAGTTAATATTTTACATTAATAAAACACCAGCTATTTTTAAAGAAAATATCAGGAAAAAAATTGGGACACGCTCCTTGACTGATAAGAATCACCTTAGCTCCATTAAAATTGATACAGACCACTGATATTTAACTTCCTTCTGTATGTGGAATCCTAAATGGATACCATATACTGGGGTATATGTCATGGGATCAAATTTACTGATTAATGTTGAATTTTCATGTACTCCTTGGAACATTCTCAGGCTTTTGGGGTTTCCCCTCTTGAAAACCTCCTCTGTAGCCCTTTCTTTTAAAGTTTAGGTTTTGGTTTAAGTAGGTATTCGGGCAGAATAAGTGGATGGCGTTTAAGTGACTGTGCTAAGCTCTGATCTTTCTTGATTTATTCTTTTCTCTTGCTTTCCCTTTCAAATGGTGGATGGAGACAGTGAGATAATGTAGTAGTATTTCCAAAGGGAATTAGAGTGGCTTTTAGGAACTTGAAGCATGTTCTGCCATGCTCTCTTGTAGAAATGGACATCGGGGACTTTGCTGGTGCCTTCGGGCATGAGATGTTCAGTGGTTGCTACTTTCCAAGCCAGGTATGGTGGACAAGTTTCACTCAGCTGAATTTAGGTGAGGCTCATAAACTTCCATGCTATGAGAAGGTGGTCTAGGAAACTGGGTCTGTGTTTGCATGTGTCAGCTGAGAGATGTGCACTTTGAAAGTGAGGTTCAGAAAAACTAGCCAGTATATGTGGGCTTTGCTTCTTTCTCCTTCTGAAGAGTGAGTGGTGGGTGTAGCTCTGGGACATCCAAAGGGCCGAGCGTTGGGGTACACCTCTGCTCACAGGCAGATTGTAAAGCCCTTCCTTTCTTCACCTCTCTTCTGTTTGCCTGACATGCAGTCTTCCCCCAGCTCTCAGCAAGCCTGCTTGTGTTACTGGCTAACTCTCCCCTTCCTTTGTGCTGTTTTCCTCAATTGAGCATCTTCTGAAGTCCAGCTCCCACTGTCCTTCGCGTTGGTGCTTGCGTGATGCTGCTCTGCCTCCCTTACTCTGCTGGCCTGTGCCAAAGCTTGAGAGCGATCTTAGTGCCTCCAGCGCTTCTCCAGACTGTTCCATCCTGGTGTCCAAGCTCTCCCTGCCATGGTTACTTCTGGTGTGCTTCCCCTAGTGCTGCCAGCACCACGTATCAGCAACAGAAAGGGCTTGTGGGCAGGCAGAGTTCGGCTCCCCCCTTGCTGCTTTCCACAGGGACAATGGCTGGTGCTGCAGGGCAGAGGATTTTGTAGCACAGCTTGGCAAGTGAGAGCAAGGGTGACTGCACGGATGCACCACCTTCATGCTTTCTAATCCTTGAACTGCAAATTTCAGTTTAATATGCACAACTGTACATGGAGATTAGCCCAGGGTCATTAGCTTTCTGACAGAGGAAATGTTTCTGAAGTAAAGAACATAATTGGGGAACAAATATGCAAGGTATTTTGCAGTTGATAGTTTCCAACCTGAGCCTTGATTCTGCGCGGTACTGAAGATATCAGACCCATCCTGTAGAACACACAGAGAGATGTTTATCAGCACAGCTCATTCCATCTTGAGTGTCCAGCACACGTATAAACCCTTTATCAGACTGGGACCAGTATGGCCTGGGCTTTTGCAGCTTGAGGATGCTAAACCACGTTGAGCAGGCTCTGCTACTCATCAGGGTTTGCAGTGAGCAGTGAGACTGCACATTAGCTGGGTGATTTTCAGAACAGGACTTCGAAATGCATTAAGAGGAGCTTAGGGCTTCTTGCGTCTCTCTTGAAATGTTGGTTTGCATGTGTGAGAGCTCACAGAACTGTATTTAGTGTGCTGAGAATCTGGACATTGCTTTTGTTATTCAAAATTGGGGCTTTGCTACTTAAAAAGATGGGACATTCAGAAATATACTTTGTACCTTTCAATATTTGTCAGAGATCAGTGGCTTTTAGGGTACTGACCAGCTCTTTTCGAAACAGATCTGTTTCAGCTTAGGTAAGTTAAATAGCCACAGCATCTGCACATTTCTCTTGTGTTGCTGTGTATTTAGCCTGGAAAAAAACATTTGAATACTGCAAATCCTGAAGGACAAGTCTTCTGTTGTTTACGGTCTTAACTGGAGGCAGTTAACACATTTGTAATTGGTCTTTATATACCAGGTTTCCTTTCAATTTTGGGTTGAAGTCAAAACGATTTTGTGG
>NW_009935183.1:0-16213 GCF_000696875.1 Nestor notabilis | reverse complement strand
CAAGTCTCAGCTGTTCAGAGCTGTGACCTTCAAGTTTTCTTACACAGTTTTGCTGGTGTAGGGCTGATAACTCACCTTAATTTTCAAAAGGGCATAAAATGTAGCCCAAAGCAGTTCAGGTCAGTGCACCCTACACAGGATAGAATGACTCAGAGTAGGTGCTGAGGTGGTGTGTGGGAAGAGAATGGTGCTGTGGGCATCGCTGGGCTGATTGTAGTTTTGTGCTTGGTGGGTCTCTGTAGAAGTCTGTGTTTCAGAGTCTCTGGCAAGACTCCCATTGGTTTCACGGGCTCTTTGATCAAGCTCATTTTGGATAAAATAGACTAGGAAAAAGCCCTTAGAGCAGTAAATGGAAAATGGGCATTTTTCCTGCACCAAACAGCCTATGTCTTGCTTCCAATTTTATTTATTTATTTCTGTATTTATTTCAGAAACACTTTAGGTCTCCAAAGAATTAATTTTTAATTGAAACAATTTTGCATTCATAAACTGTTATGAAACAAATATTTATTCCACTCAGTATGTCTTTTCTAGTTTTGCTTTTCTGTTGAGTTCTTTTATTCTTCTTTGTGCTCCTTTTTGGGTTTCCCTTTATGAAGAATACCAGAAAAGAGTGAAAGAGTGGGAAGGGAAACTAGTAGGAACATGCAATAAAAGTGTGGAAAGTAGTGTTTACTTTTCTTTTTAACAAATGGCTCAATAAAGCTTCATTTTGCACACAAAAGTGTGTGCTGAGCCTGTCCACAGCCAACCTATTTTCTGCTAAGAAAGTTGTCATGTAACACACAAAGACATGTCAAGCCAAACCCTGTGGGACTCCAGAATGTCCCCACTCCACTTCCCACACAGAAGAGCTTGATGACTTTTAGTTGATGTGAATGTTGATCCCTTCTGTCATGAAAGTGAAAAGGTATAAAGGAGGGGTAGCTCTGCTGATGTCAGTTTGTCCATGCTGAGCTGCGCTGGCTGAAGAACTCTCCCAGGGGTTTGGTTAATGGATGAGGGTAACATGGCCAGGCTGGGGTGATGAACGTTTCCAGCTCTTCTTGTACTATCTCTCCTTCCTCTCCCTTCTCCACTACATGAGTGGCAGAGGAGCTCCTGAATGAACTGCAGAATATGCACCATTTCTAGGTACATTGTCACTAATTTTCCTTTGCCATGAATGGTCACAGTTAGTAAGAAGTTTGGCCAGTCAAGCATCAGATGATGGTGGTGGTGCTGCCAGCCCTCCCAGGACACAACCCTTCTTGTCAGTCTCAGCTCTAAGCTCTACCTCTTTTGTTCACCCAGGAGAGAGGATGGGTTGCATTTAAGATGCTGCTCTGTGATCCTCAGCAGCAGCCTCCCATGGCATCGTTGTGTTCAGCTGAACTGATGTGCTTCTGTGTCTTCCTCTAGATTGCAGTTTTGGAGGAAATACATACAACAGCTCTATGAAATGGCACCACCCCAGCAATCCCTGTGTTACATACCAGTGCCAGGTAAGGATGTCATCAGCATGGTGCTGATGGAGTTGTGAGCTTTGCCCATGAAATTCTGAGCCCGTTTTTATGCGCTCCAAATCACCTGCAATATTTTATTCCCAAAGCACAATGTGGACTTTGCATTTAAAGTAGCTTAAATCCACTCAGATGTGGTTAGCCACAACCAAACATTCAGAAGGATAGGTTTTATGTGACTTGAGTGCACAATACCAAAACACTGCTGAAGGAGAGGGACACAGCCGTGCCGTCTCCTGCTGTCTTGACCTTGAAATAAGTCCTCTTCTTTTCAGCATGCTAAGCTTTTTGTGAGATATGAATTAGTATTTTACTAAGCAGACACTTGTGTGTGTATGGCTTTTACCTGGGATGTTCTTTAAGAGAAACCTACAACCAAACCTTCTTTTCCTGGGCTCCGGCACTGTTAACACACTACTATTTTTGGTAGCTTGTCTGTCTGCTACCGTAACATTTGCAAGATTGTCCATTTTCCAGCACAAAACAAGGAAGCGAGGAGGGAATTTTGGTTTCTCTCTGTGAATGGGTCTGGCATTTTTTGCTGACAATTTGGTCTGGTTTTAATAGTAACACTCAGGCAGCTACTAAGGATTGCAACTGTTGGAAAGAGGAGAAGTGAATGAGGATGAAGAGCTTCTACAAACAGGAGAAGAGAGTTTCAAGATGTTTCTCTTTTTCTGTGATACTTCTGCTCTGTGAAACACACCTGTGTTTTCCAAGATAAGTACACTGAGAAGAATGAAGTTAGAGCAGCTGTATTCTCTATTCTTGCACTTAATGAAAAGATGCTCACAATGGGAATTCAGATACTCTTATAACTGCTGATTACATGGAATGAGCAATTCTTTATTGCCTGTTTCAGTGTCTGAATGCAAAACTGGGTGATGGTGTTTACCTTAGATCCACAGAGTCCCTTTGGCTTCAACTGCAAAACAAATTAAGAACACAGCAGCCTTTTATACACAGATCCTCACACCCAGATTTGTTCAGGAGGACTCTTGACTTCTCCAACAGGAGTACAGGAAATGTTAATTTGCTAATACTTATCAGGCAAAGCATCAAAGATAAGCGTCTCCCCTCTACAGAGCAAGATGCTTTTATCTGCTTTCTAGGTCTTTTTTCCTCCAAGAGGAGAGGGATGAGAATGCCTTGTGTTTGGCCTGTTTTCACCAGAGCTGCATGGCAGATTACTGAGCCTAAGGAGTCCTGATAAAGTGGGATTCCTTTCCCTAAGAAGGTGCTTAGTTTCTTACCTAATGCATTTTAAGGCAAATCCTGTGTCTGGAGTCAGAGAGACTCAAGTGGATCTTCTGACTGTGGCTTAACCCGAATTCCTGATACCAGGCAGCAGGTACAGAAAGAAAAGAGATTTTGAAATCCAGTGCTCTGTGGCATGTACTGGGCTTTAATTATGCCACTAGTAATAGTGGAGTTTTGCTTGTTAAAGCAACCTCAACACAAACAATGAACGTGTCTGATCTGCTTCTTTTTCAGGAAGGAGTGATAGTAGAGTCGGAGGTACAGTGTGTTGTCCATTGCAAAAACCCTTCCAAACTCATGGGAATGTGCTGTCCTGTGTGTCCAGGTGAGATTTCACAGGAAGATGCTGTTCTACACGTGCAACTGTATTTCTCATGATAAGCATCATTACCTGGGAGATTGCCTCTAACTTCTCCATTATACTTGACAAAAACATGGGCCAGTGACTTGCAATTCACTATATGACAGACCAGGCTTAATATCTTTTAGTAGAGCACATGCAGACTATTAGGCAATAGTTTGTGGCAATGTCTACAGGTGCATTTATGTCATTTTTCAGAGGATCTCTCAGGTGGATTTGCCTGGCTGTTGACTGGGAATTTGTCAGGAGGGAAAAGCACAAGAGTAATCCTAAAAAAGGAGACTCACTTTGTGAAGGGGAGTGGAAATGGGTTGCCTTTGTGAAGCATGGTGGCAAATCAGCATGGTTTTATAGGCTTATTAAAGGCTTTGTAGGTAAGCACTGCTCCAGTTGTGATACACTGGGCTTACTGTATTCTAATCAGTTATAGTTTCTGCCAACACATAATAATAAACTTAGGGAGTGAGAACAAGTAGTAAAAAATAAACAACTTTAACTTAGAAAAGAGTTTTAAAGCCACTTTCAGTGGAAGACCTGACTTGGTCTCGACTTCATTGGTGCAGATTTATCTGCTGTAGAAGGACGGTTTCTTTCCCCAAAAAGATATTTGGGGGTTCTGAAGGCCTTTCTAAAGGCTTCTGAAGTGATTTGTGTCAGAGAGGATGATACGATTTACTTTTCATATTGTCCTGGGGTGGGGTGTGTTATAGAGAAAAGGCAGTGTGCTGTCCTGAGCTAAACTTATCCAAATGCTCTTTTCCAGGTTGTATATTTGAAGGGAGACTTTACAATGAAGGAGAAGAATTTAGGCCTGAAGGAAATAAATGTACCAAGTGCTCTTGTATTGTAAGTATTTGCCTTTTGGCATTGTATCTCCCTATAGGAACTTCAAAAGGCACATTATTATTGCCATAACAAAGCAAAAAATATAAGGAATTCAACACTGCCATGCATTCTTCTCCTGGAGTTCAGGTTTCTATTGAAGACTTCACTGTACTAATACATTCTATCACTCATATTCTGAATTTATCATCTTTTTTTATGAGCTTACACTGTGCACACATAAAGCAGGATAGTTGGGAGAGGCTCAATGTGTTAAATTAGTGATGCTTTTTTTTTGTGGTGGGATCATGCAGGAGGAGACAGAAAGCTTTTTGGGCTTCATCTATCGATCAACATTTATTAGCTGTTTCCTTGAAAGGATCTTTCACAAGGACTCCTTTCAGCTGTACGTGGCAAGGGCCTTTGCTCTGAGTTACTGAGTGAAAGGATGAGGGTAGCCTCCTTAGACTGTCCCAGGTGGATTTTGGCCTGATGCTTAATGAAAAGGTCATATCCTGGAATTTATCCTTAACTAGCAACAATATAGAGAGGAAGTAATAATTGCATCCTTTGGGTAATGAGCACTGGCTTCTCTTTCACTTCCATTAAGTTTAAAAGATAATGCTGTATGACTTGAGGCAGATAACTTTGACTTCCTTGGTGTGATCAGTGAGACCACTAAAATGCAAAGTTCAAATCACTGCTTTTGTTGCAATCGATGAGCTGGTTATCAGCAGAAAATGCAAGGCTGGGGGATTTACATTTCAGTAGCATTCCAAGAGTTTGGTTAGTACCAGACACAGCTCTCCTGCCTCATGAAAATAGAATAACAAAGGGAGGAGAGAAGGATAGAACTCAAAAATTAGTATGTATTTGTACGTAGACACACATACACACTTGTAATGAAGCTGCTGCAGACAACTCAGACTCTTTTGTGAGGAAAAAATCCTGGTAATCTGCAGAATTGATTTATATTAAATCATCACTGCTCTTGTGGAGAATTGGGCTCCTCAGCTAATTGCGTTTTGTTGTTCTTTTGGTGCGCGTTTTTGTTTATTTATTAAGTTTTGATCCTGTAATAATGAAATATGCCATCACAGTGATGCCTTGGGCTTCAGCTCAGTCCCAGGCTGAGGAACGTTGCTCCCTCTCTACTTGGTTAGTCCCTCTCTCGCTTCAGCTGTGAAGCAGTAGCTTTCCTTACTCACGTTCCTCAGGGGAAGGCAGGTCTGAATGGTGGAGAAGTCTGTGGAGATATGCTTGAGTATTTTCATGCTGTGCTTTGCTCTTTTGTTAGTGCTGTACAGATATTGCCTATTGCCCAGATGTTGGTGTGCCAATATCTCCTTGATCAGCTTTCCTTTGTTACCTACATAACAAAAGCAACCGTGCCAAGAAGAACATGGGAGGTGGGAGATATTTGGGCAGAGCAGTACAGGAATATAGGGTCAGACCTGAGGGTCTCTCTTTGACAGTTACCAGTGTCAGCTATGTTAGAGAAGGAAGCACATCAGCTGCTGATAGTAAGACATCTAAAGTGTCAGGTAAGAGGCCTAATGACCCCTTCTGAGACAGAAGGCATGATGGGTTTGGGTGTCAATAGCATCTGTAATCAAATGTCCAGCTCTGATTCTGAATCTTACTGACAAGAAAAGAAGTACCATCTATGTGTAAGCCATACCTGTCCTCCCTTGGCTCTCTCTGCAGTGTCTTTTTTTACCCTCTCACCCTTTTCCTTCAGAATTTGGGAATTCCTGTGCAATTTAAATTCAAAGCAAATAACAGGGGCATCCTCAGGGCTGTGACAGCAGCTTGCTGCCTGCTTTACATCATTCCCTTTTGGGAATGGGTTCCCAGTGAATCTCTTATCTAAGCAGCTGGTGGATGTCTTATTTAAGGATACATATCTAGCCACGGGATGTGATGGGAACAGGCTTGTGTGTGATGTGCTGCAACTTGTGCAGGCTGTAACAGATGAAAGGTAGCTCCTCAGCTCAGATTTCTTCTGGGGTTTCAGATTGTAACTATTTAATGAGTCTTTTGTGGAAATGCAGCAGAGGAAGTGGCACATATTATTGCCAAGGTGTGTTGGGGGAGTGGTGTAGGGAGTGGAGCCACTTTCACTTCAGGGTGAAGTCTGCATTTTACTTGGGAGCAAGCTTTTCTAACGATGCCTTATTCTGGGCTCCATAGGCCATCATTGTCCATGGGGTAGCTCAGCCTGAGACTGCAGGCAGCAGTGAACAGGAAGAAAGTAAAGAGGGATGGCTGCAGTTTGTTTTCCTGGAGAGATGTAGCATTGTTCCCCGTTCACTAAATGTGTTAAAGTGAGGAATTACTTACAAAAAAGGAATTAGCTTACAAAAAAGGAATTTTGCCATTGCAGAATGCTCTTAAAAGCACATTTCAGCAGGGCTGAACTGCAGCACCCAGACTTTGGAAAGCTCTTTGGTAGTTCAGGTTGGTGGTATTTCCAGCTCAAAGTGGTGCCTACTAGATACTGTTGAGCTCCTCAAGGATGTGAAATGGTTGATAAGATGTTTTTTTGTTGTTGGTTTATCATGCATGACCCCATTTTTTTTGAAAGCAATGGCATGGCTACATGTGGGTGCTTCACTCAGTCCTTACCTGCCATGCACTCAACCAGTTAATATGGTTTCTGTTTAGCACCATTTGTGGTTCTAGTTCTTGTCTACTGAAAACCAGCCCAAACCTACTAAACTCATTTCATGGAGGTCACCGAAACAACTCATTAGTTAATAAGTTTTGGGTTGCTACCGAGCCAGGCCACGCTTGTGGCAGCAAGGCAGAGATGAAAGCCCTTGTATTCCATTACTGCTCTCTGGAGCGTGCCGCTCCTTGGGGCGACTAAGATTTCATGCTGAAAATGAAAATGTATCACCTCTCACTCAATGCAGATTGCGTGTCAGGGGCGACCGAGCTGGCTTTTAATGGCTCGGGTTCTCTGGGGGGAGGCATTTGTGTAAGAAAGGTGGACAGGATAATAGGGATCTCCTTGTACCCTGGCTGAAACCAGCTGTATCGCAATAATTCATCTGTCTGGCTTGTTCCTGCTTTCCGTGATAGGCCAGCAGCCTGTTCTAGGGAAACCTTGGATATTTTCCCTACCATAAGCACCTACTTAAGTGAAGGACTGGCCGCTTTAATCAAGTGTTATTTCTCAGATACCATTTTTATGAGGTTGAGAGTGTGTTTCTGCTTGCACAGTGAAAGCACTTGGCTTACATGTTCCCTTTCCTACAGCCTGCATTAAAATAGTCAGACTGTGATTATCTTAAATGTTTTCATTTTCTCTTTTGATGTAGCGTGTTTGGGAAAAGAAATAAATAGCAGAGGTGGAAGGAGAGAGAGACAGGGAGGAGGGAAGGAGAGGGGGTTTGGCAGGAAAGTGACCTTGCGTGAGAGCGGTAACCATGGGGAAGCTTATCTCGGAATGGTAGTATCCAAACTCATAACTAGCCCCTTTTGACTCACACCCCTGTTACCCAGACCATGGGCGCTGCGTGTTTCGGCATGCGAGGCATGCAGTGGTACAAGGTACCACCATGCTGAGAGCACGCAGCACTATGGAGATGCCGCAGCCCAGGACCCGTCTTCCTCCACACCCCTGCTTGGAAACAGTCGGAGGCTGGATTATTGGATTATGGCATTGCTGGGATGGCCGAGGGCCTGGAGCAGGAAGGGTTGCATTGTCTGTCTGTCCTGCAGGGAGGCTGAAAAATCAACGTGAGCAAGTTCTACCTTTGCAGATGAAGTAGTGCATCTGTTGTGTATCGTGAGGCGCTGGCACAGGGTGCCCAGAGAAGCTGTGGCTGCCCCATCCCTGGCAGTGTTCAAGGCCAGGTTGGACACAGGGGCTTGGAGCAACCTGCTCTAGTGGAAGGTGTCCCTGCCCGTGGCAGGGGGTTGGAGCTGGATCAGCTTCAAGGTCCCTTCCAACGCGAATCATTCTGTGAGTCTATGAGGCATGTTTTGGGGCTGTCAGCAGGGTGGTCATAGGCATTTTGTCCCCAAGCAGCATTGTTTCACAAAAGCAATGCTGGCCTCTTAGCTGCTATTCCAACATGATTCGAACCAGGTGAAACCCAAGTGGTCTGAAGCGAAGCACGGGAATTTGGGGCCCTTGGAGAGCTGATTTAAAAACAGCCTCTGCTTGATCTCCTTTGCATCACTGGGAGTTTTACACTGCTGCTCAGGCATGCTCAGAGGGACTCAAGATGCACACAGCTCCTGGTCTGCAGGTGTACTTGTGGGTCTGTACAGGAAATGTCTTGTCACTTACGTTTCTGAGTGCTAGGGTGCAAAAACTGCATAATGAAAGTTTTGCACAAAGGAAAGGAAATGGCACCAAGAAAATCTGTTTCTAAATCAATGAGTAACAGGCGTTGCAACTGTGATAAGTAATGAGAAACTATACATATGTTAGTGCTTTGGACACTGAGGGTGGAATTCATCTTGTCTAACTCCAGCCATACAGAAGTAATGTGTCTGGTCTGATCTGCTTAATCTGGGCTCCTCTTAAGTTAAGAGAGAGAGAGGGGAGGGATGGATAACTGTCTGCAGATGCCTATCTTCCTCCACTAACTACTGGGGGAGCCGACCCAGCTCCCTGATCCCTGAGATGGCTGAAGATAGCTGAGATGGATGCAGCCCCTGCAGCCAGCTTGGGTGATCAAGCACAGCTTTAAAGGCTTGGCTTTAACAGGTATTGGGAGCTGCTGGAATACGTTCCCATCTCAGTGGACTGCAGGGGATGTACTCCAATCTATTGGGAAACTCAGGGGAACATGCAATTAAACGTATCCTAAGTGAAGCCTGGTAGCAGAAGCTATGTCCAGGTTCAGATTTCAATCCTCAGTGTGATGCCAAATGCTGATCTTCCCAAATTTCCATGTGAGTCAGCTCCAACCTCCAGCAGACACTGTCTGCCCCTAGCTCAGGGGCTATGAAATGGTGACGGAGAGTTTTAAGTTGGGGGTAGAAAAGCAAAGAGCTGGTCTGTTGGTGGGAGGACTGTTCACTTTCTTGTTGTTAGTGACATAAGTGGGTGGCTTACGGGTGGCTGCAGATGGAGAGCAGTAGACGTTCAGAAAAGGGCAATGCAGGGGTGCTCAGTGTATCTCTCTGGACACCCCCACCTCCCCATAAGTCTGCAGATGATTTGCAAGGCTAGAAAGTTTGGGTTTCTGACTGGTCTAATAAACCCACAATCTTCCAGGTAGGTGGAGATGTATGGCTGTGCAAGCAGGCGTGGAAGAGCAAGGACTGGGTATGTGCTGAACTTGAGTGAGGAAAACAATGTGACATTACCATGCCTAGCCATTTTTAATCTTTCTTTTGATTTCTCTCAAAAATGCAAAAGATTTCTCCAAAAACATGTCTTTAAGAAAAAGTTGAAAATAATTTTAAAATTCATTAAAGTTAAAAATAACATTAATCACAGTGTTTCTGAAATACAAGTGAGCTCTGGGATAGCAATGCAAGTGGGTATAACTCGGTGTCATTATTCAGTGTAAACGATTTTTATTCATAAGCACTTCAAATATATCAGACTTTAGAAAGCATCTTTCTTGTGGCAAGGTCTCATTTCCTTCCTGTAGTCCTTCAGTCCTGCATCTGCCTGTGGAGCTTCCTAGCCTTCCCAGCTCACCCAGTCTGAGGGTGTTCCCAGCTCCCTTCACGATGCTTTTAGTTTTGGTGGGGATTGAAGGAACCTTTCGGTGCAGCAAGAGACTGTGCCCAGTTTGGGCACATTTCCAGGGGAGCTGAGGTATTGAGCAGCTTCCTGAAGATCCAGGTAATTCTTCAAGGCTTGTGGGCCCAGGACCTGTAGCATCTTTCTCATATCCCTTCCTTCCTTCCTCTGAGCCTTTTGCTCTCCCGTCCTACCCTTCAGGATTCAGTTCAAATTGGCCTTTCATGCTTTAGCATGGTCTGTGCTCCTCTGGCTGTGCTGTCCAAGGGGTCTACCTCCAGCTGTTCTTCTCCATTGTTTCACATAGGTAGCACTACCCAGTTCTTACTATTTTTGAGGTGGCATCTATGACCGCCAGTCAGATGAGTGCCCGTTGTGCTTTACAGCATAAGGACAAGTAATGTTGTTGCCAAGAGAGTGTGGCAGAAGAATGTGAAGAAAGAGAAAAGAGTGATTTGGCAGTTTTCTGTGGGGAATTTTTCCTGCTGGGAAAGGAGTGTGGAAACGCAGAGGAACTGGAGGAAGGAGCTCTGCCTTTATAAAGCTCTTATTCAGACAGAGAACTGTCTTTCCAGTTTGATGATCCAAGATGGTATTGTGATGATTAATGAATTAAGTGATACTAGAAGCCACAAAAAGAGTTAAAACTTCCTGGGTACCTGAAGGGTCCGAGTATATGCTGATTAACAGCATTGAAAGAACAACCTCTTGCAGTACAGAGAAAAGGCATCCAGGACTTCTTGCCATTCAAAGGAAACGAATGCTCAGAGCAGGATGGATTTTGCACTCCTAAAGAATAAAGCAAAAAAATAATGCAGGTTGATTACTTTTAAAGGCTTATACCTCAAGTGTAGGTTGCTCCTGTTCTTGAGAGCAAAGGAATAGACCTTGTGCTGTCAGGTGTCTGTCTCCTGTCTTGTTAAACTTTTCCTCGTTAAGAGGCTGAGATTGATTCTTCTTATTGACTAAGAAGAATTAAGTACACGGAGCTCTAACAGTAGAGAGAGCTGTTAACAGGCAGCCTCTGGTGAGGGGACTGTTTTTTACTGGCATCGAGCTGCAGTGGAGACTGCAGGCATCTCTGCTGTAACTCACTCCTTGCAAAGGCAAGGAACTAATCCCGTAGTGAAAGCAAAGCAGAAAGATGGCAGAAAAACAAAGAACCTGCTTAAACTAAGCAAACAAACAAACAAAAGAACCTGCTGGCCAGCAGGGGATGAAAGGGTTGCACGTGGTTGCAGAAGTGCCCAGCAAAGACAAAGGTTTTATGTGAGATGGCTGTAGCACTTCTTGTAAGTAGCTTCAACTGGGAATGCGGGTGGCATCTCGTGGGAACACTTGTGTGCAGAATTGATTCAGGTCTAAAAGATTTCCACAAGTTGTGGTAGGAAGCAGTAAAAGCAATAGCTTGTCAATTAACAGGGCCTTTGTTTGCCAAACATTTTATGGAGAGTCCAAGAACCTTCTGGCTGAGATGGCTGTAGCACTTCTTGTAAGTAGCTTCAACTGGGAATGCGGGTGGCATCTCGTGGGAACACTTGTGTGCAGAATTGATTCAGGTCTAAAAGATTTCCACAAGTTGTGGTAGGAAGCAGTAAAAGCAATAGCTTGTCAATTAACAGGGCCTTTGTTTGCCAAACATTTTATGGAGAGTCCAAGAACCTTCTGGCTGGTGTTACAATGGTGGAGAGGCTTTTTTTTTTCTTGGCTTTCATGTTTGTCACCCTTTCAGTTTAAATAAACTTGGATGTCACAGGCTTGGAGGCTGTTAGCGGATAACAATAGCTAATGGTTTTAAACTTGCACACAGCTCTCTGTGTCCTGAGACAAGGTACTTTAGTCTGCACAGTCCTACTAAATGAATTTACACAAGAGAACTTAATTAACTGTGTAACACCTACTTGGTTTCCTCTCTCTGAGTTTCAAAAGAAAAAAACAATTAAAGATTGGAGATGATACGTGGTTACATGTGGGGATTTGGGGTCTGGTTTTCCCCCCTCTCTCTTAAGCCTGACCTCTATATTGCTTTGGGTACTGTATTTTTTGTAGTTAATTGTGATGTAGCTGTTGACTTTGCTCATATTTAATGTCATTCATTGATCAGTGAAACTTGGGATCATGAAGCTTGAATTGCTGTTGAGCTCTAGTGTGATTGCCAAATTCCGTCCTGACTTGCTACCACTCTGCCTATATTCTCCTTGCTCTTTCCACTGCATCCTACAGCGCTGCTTTTGTTTTCTGCCCTGGAAGCAGTTTGTGTTCATAAGAGAGCAAGTTTCCAACCCTGCCTGTGAACTGTTCTTCAGCTGGGATATGTGATAAATGAACATTTCTTATAACCAACCAGTTGTCTAGAAAGGCTAGTCAAAGCTCCTTGGATTCCATCAACATTTTACGTATTAATGAACATATTTATTACTTTTGTTGCCTTATTTAATGGTGAGAAACAAACACATTGGATGGTAAAAACGAGGAAAATGATACCCAACAAGTTATTTTCAGGATTGTGACAAGCTGTAACTTTTTTATACAACTCATCCTCTTAGGCTAAGAGCAGAATAGGGAGAATAATTCGCTGGCTGTCAAAACAGACATAGGAAACAGAAAAGGAAAAATAAAGTGCTTTGAGATGTGACAGTGATTTATTTATAGTGTCTCTGAGCTGTCAGAACTAAGATGTGTCTAGGAGCCAATCTGCCATAACTCTTTTGGCACTCTGCTGTGGGTCTGTCAGTCTGAAGGAAGGATGCAGACATCCTTGCAGGCAGCTTGGGTTTGGGGTCAGCAGTGGGATGTACACCCCAGCTTCCATTGTAGGTGCTTCAATATGAAAGGTGAATCCTTTAAAATGCTTCCCAACTGCAGTGATAGACAAAGCCTGGATGTCTTAGCTTTCTTCCAGGAAGTCGTGCTCCCCTGGTACCTAAAGTTCTGACCCAAACATGACTAGAACGCCCTTAAACTTGAGAGTCCCAAGCTTCATTGAAAACCCAAGAAGTTTTCAGCTCTCCGGCAGAAGCTTTGTAATGAAGCGTTGAGATTTGCTACAGAAAATGGATGTATGTGGGGGGTTTTGTGGTTTAATTTTTTCTTGTTGCTTTTAACTGGAGTTCAGTGGAATTGCTCAATGTTTTGTGCTAAAATCATTGAAATGGAAATTTCTTTATCAGTTGTACTTGGGCATCGGAGCCAATGCAATTGAAAATGCAAAGTCCAGATTTCCAGCAGGCTCAGATCTGATGCTTGAGGTGTCTGAGGCCGAAAGGATTTGAGTAGGTTACGTGCTTTGTGTGGTTTCTTTTCCATGTTTTCTTTTCTTTCTCCACAACACAGAACCAGGGGTTCTCTAAGAGTAGGACGGAAGCAAATGTGCCCGTGCCAATAGTATCTTTCTTCCCAGGCAAAACCAGAGCTGACCTCAGCTCTGAAATCACAGCACTGAGGGGAGTCTTGTTCCTTTCACCATCCTCTGCCTTGCACCTGAATATTCCACATGCTGAACAGGACTTTGACAATGAGACAATGTATGGGAAAACAATCATGACCAAGAAATCTGAGGATTTTGGGCTTTTCAGCACTCAGCCTGTTCTCTGCTCCCTCTCCAGCTTAACTTTCCTCCTCCTGGATGCAGCTGAATAGCAATTTTTCCGAGCAATCTCAGTTGCTGATGCACTTTTTATTCTTTCAGCAGGCAGCTGAACTACTCTGCTCTCTGTCTTCTGAGGTCAGGTTTTCTTAATTCCCCAAGGTTCCTGCAATTACCATTCCTCCCCCATCTAGATTTTAGTGCCGTACTTAAGCAAGTATGGGTATCTACATGTCTGGAACCATGCAAGCAGGGAAAATCCTATGTTTATTGTATCTTCTGCTGTCCACTGCTCTTTGTAGTTGACATGCACATGTAAAATCTCTTATCAGGAGTACTTGCACCACATCTGCTGCTGTGGCTTTGGTTTTTGGTCTGTGAACCTGATTGTAACACAGTGAGCATTTTATAAAGTAGCTAAATGGGAATAGGACCCATAAAAGTTGACACCTGGTGGAAACCAAGCCAGGGAGGCATTTTCTTTCCCCGTGGTGTTGTTACATTCCTCGTGGTCAGCGGTAATAGCTCTGCCTCCTGAAGTATGGGCTGTGAGGTTTTACTCTGTGTTCGAATGGGCATTGCTTAAAGATTTAGTGTTTATGGTGTTTGGAGGACACATTCTTGCTTCTTGAGTGTTCAGCACAGCAGAGGTAACAGCAAGCAATTGTATAAAATGAGGAGTAAGTTACAGGCTAATTTGAGGGCCGAGGGGGATGGAGGGAGAAGAAACATGCTTGTAGATTAAGAGGAATATTGTCAACCTCTGTAGCAGGTTTGCTGTTTGTTCCCCTGAGACTGTTTCTGCAGTATTTCTCTGAGTTAGTTAAGGGGCTAATAACGATACTATTAATACATCTAATGACTAGAAGTACTTTTTGCAGTTTTCATAATGGGTGCCTGTGTTTCTATTTCTGTATGTCTCATCCAGCTGCCTCTCACTGCTGTCAGTCTCTGGGAAATCCTTTATCTCAGACTTTCTTCAAACTTACAGAAAGAGAAGGTGGCAAAGCAGGCTTGGATCTTGCTTGTTCCCTGATACTGCCCTTCAGACTTTAGTGAACAGCCTCGTGTACTCCGATTATAATAAATACTTGCTTCCTTGTCTGACTTTTCATGTAGGGCCATGGATTTCAAACAGAGAGGATGTTCCCTTCTCAGGATGTGACAAGGTTTAGCGGATGGAAGCCAGGCCATGCTGAGGAAATAATTCTTTCCTTCTTGATGCAGTAGTAGCAAAACAATGTATAAAGCACACGGTGCTCCAAGGGGAGCAAGCGAAGCTCAAACTCGCTGGGACCCTGGAGCTGCTACAGCAAGGGAAGGTGCCAGCTTGCCCGTAAAAAAACAGGGGTATCCAGATGGCACAGAGATAAAAAGCTGCAATTTCCAGCTCCCCACAAACTCCTTCATCTGTCCTTCATTTTGAACTCTTACTGTTCTCTAAATACTTACCATTATTAAAGTGGGGAAGGACCCCTAAGATGTGTCCTGCAAGTGGGCAGATGAAAGCAAAGGCAAAGAGCGAGCTCCTAATTTCTGGTGTGCAGGATTTATACAGCATTTGTGCTCTTGCGAGGGAAGTAAACGAGTCATACTGGGGGCAGAGCTGTAAGTCAGTATCACAAAAATAATGTCTGAATCTCATTTGAAATTCGTATTATCAGCTTTTATCAGATGGAAGAGTTTCTCCCAGGGATGACACTTGCCCACGGAAGGAAAACTGGAATAGAATAAAGCATACCACACATGCCCAGTCAGAATAGCCTGAAATATTCATATCTAGAAAGGCAACAAGCATATTTGTGGTTCAGCTACAGAATAGATATCGATTTAATATTATTAATTAAAAATTAATTAATTATCTCTGGGTAACGTATAATGTCAAATGTGCTAAACTCGACTTCCCCCTTTCCCCATTGTAATTTGGATAAAATGTAGTCTTTGGCAATAGGTTGCAAAGTTGCCAGTTTAATAAATCAGAATCAATACACTTGAAAGCGTGTAGGAGGGTGACAATTCGCCTTCAAGGGCCGGAGCAGCAGAATGAGGATGTGTCAGCCCTGTGATGTATTATCACGATGTTTCTCTCCAGTCTGTTGACAGATACGGTTTTATTTTTCATTTCTATTATTTCTTTCTTTATTTTGGGGCTCAAGGTTTCAATATTTGAGTGCAGAATGGAAAGCAATTAAAATAAATAGTATGGGAATTTTCAAACATGGAAGCTTATAATTGCGCTCTTAGTTTTGGCTCTCGGTTCCAAAATCTAAATGGCCTTAAAGAAGGCAGTGCCAAATACCATCACCTTGTGCTTGAGTGAGAAAGTCCTAACAGCACTGGCTTTGAAACTCTGGCCCTAGGGAAGAAGTTTGTTCTAGCCCTTTGAAACCCAGTTTCACTTAGACTCGATGTCTCCTCCTTTTCTCTGAATTAAGCAATGCTGAACTTAAAAGGTTACAAATATTAAAATGAATGTGGTTTTCTATGATATAACGGAGATAACTTTGTTTGTAAAAATGGAATCCAGGAGCTGGGTTGGGTGGAATGAAAATGAGGAACTAATTATGTCCACTGCTTAATTTTATCACCTATTGCTAGAGCGCTGTCAAAACAGCAGGCTGCTCCCTTTGGAGATCCCTCTGTTCTGTCTCTACATTTGGAAAGCCAAAGTTGTTTTCCATGTAATCCCACACGACTCATGCTTTCCTGGTTTAATTAGGCTCATTTCAGTGGTGTTAACTCAAGGGTAGATTGAGTCTTGCATTCAGAAGTTACTGTTTTGATACTCGAGCAAACACTGGCAAACTTTACAGTAACTTGCATAATGGCTTGGAGGCCCAATGGAAAACTTAGTCTACATGGATTTTTCTTCCCCATTGCAAAAAAATTAACATGAATGAAGGGGAAAGATGGCTTTTTCATATGTTTGTATTTATTTTAGTGGAACATCCCCGGTGAAATGGAGA